>NC_135220.1:20442290-20667290 GCF_052324685.1 Brachyhypopomus gauderio | reverse complement strand
TAGCCCATTGTCTTTAAATTTAGTTACTACAGTTTCCCCACAGACAGCCAGGCCTTCTGTATCACATGGCAGCTACCAATCTGGGTGTGGACTCACCCAGTAGCCCGTGCTTCCTCTAAGCCACGTGAAGCAAGCGTCACATGTTTGGGCTGAACCTTCCTGGAGGATTGTGTTTTCTGTCCCACTCTCCATATGTGAGCCAGCACAGACCTGTGACTGACCAGTGTCAAAGTGATAGACAGAGAGAGAACTGCAGTAGTTCACCTGGCAGACCAGGTAGGGCAAGCAGCACAAAGGTCACGGGTCTGGTTTCCTGGGAGCTCACGTGCCGTCACACTGAGAAACGTGTCTTTGGATAATGGTGTGTGCCAAAGGCTGTAAACAGGAGAGGAACTAGGCCATGCGTCTTACCCAGGGCTGTTATGATGTCTCTGTGGGTCCCAGTCACAAGACAGCAGTCTTAAAGACATCCTGACACATATACGTCCCCAAGCTCACACGCTGCCATAGCCTCTCCCAACCATACAAACAACTAAAAGGACTAGTCCCCTCAGGCTGTTGAGCAGCAGAGTTCAGGTTATTTTCTCCCCAAGATGGATGTCTTTTATCTACAGAGATTTAAGGATGGAACAGGTGAAATCAACCAGGTACTGAAACCTTCACCTCGTTTTACCTGCTCATCACATTTCAAAAAGATTGAAATGTTTCTTGGCAAATGCCATAGTTGCCAACTGCATGTGTGTGCACAGGTGTTGACGCTGAAACTGAAGTACAGACACTTGATATCAGTTTGTTCCTAATATTACTGGTAATACTTAGGAGAACTGACCCAATATTTGATTTAAAGGATGTATTGCTTGAAAGAACATATATAGCAAATTTTGACTCACATATTCTTGTTTGTTTTAAATATATTCTACATTTGAGGTAAACACTGAAGGTTTCAAAGTAATAACACTGACTATACAGAGTTAAACAACTGTGAACTATGAGTTTTGTTTCTTCAGTTCTTCTGTTTCGTATACGCTGCCAATTTCCTTGAAACATGCCCTTAATCTTACAGCCATGTTCACATTACATATACCACATTCTGGAATTGGGAGTTAAAATGCTGCTTTACTTTGATTAATGTTTTACTTGCTTGTGTGTGTCCTATAAAGCTACCAAGAACAAAGCCCCAGCCCAGTGAAAAGATTCCCACTTTGGTCCTGTGTTGTCAGGTTCAACTGGAGCACACACCCAAGCGTCTCCAGGGGCAACCATTCTGATCAGCAGCAGACATTCCACTGCTTTGTTTCTCAACACCTGTTCTCCCACGACAACCGACCAGCGCTCCCACGGCAACCCACCAGCGCTCCCACGGCAACCCTCCTGCCCACTGTCTTGCAAGAAGCCTCACAACTGTAAGAATGCCTGTTCAACCACCTTATCAGAAGGAAGTGTGTTAGGATGCTTGTATATCTTTTCTCTTTCTCCCAGTATATCTGTACAAGCAACACTCTACTTACACTGGAGATGTGAGTAGGGACATGGCCTGTGGGGTTTCACCTCAGTTTGCGTCTGATACCCCCATGCAGTGGGCCATATGACAGCCCTTAGTAATTACAGCATCATTTGAAATCATCTCACGAATGATTAATGATATTAATTTAGTAGACACAGGTGACAATATTCACGAACCCATTTTGCAAGTTCTGTGCTTTGACGCGCCTTTACCTGAGTAGGAATGATACTCGTGATTTTTTTGTAGTGTGTATGTAGCACGATATATCCTGCTACAATCATGGACACAAACTTGCAAACTTCCTTCTCACAGTAACTGAGCACACTCTTTCCCCGAGAGTGGCACCCAAAAATAACTTTTTTTTTTTAACAGGCACACTGTGAATAGGAGAGGACTACTATAGTAGTTCATAAAGGAACTCAAAACAGGAAGCACACAAACTAAAGGAGGCAGGGACCTTGGTGGAATGTTTATCAGAGATCATCTTACAGTAGAAGAGGAGAAGGAGTGTGTGATTCCCTTTAGTCAAACACTGGCTGTTAAAAGGCAAAACCGGCACTGTCCACTACTGACTCAGACATGCTTCTGTGTCTCAAGGACAGACTCTATAGTGTGCTCAGGTTCATTAGTTCAGCCCACACACAAGTCTTCTGTTCAACTTTCTCTCTCTGCCTCTTTTTCTTTACTTGTTGATATTGTAAAAAAAATACATTATGGCTAAAAGTAACTTAATGGTTTGTAGCCATCAAAATGACAGGAAATTTGACTTCAAAACCTCCTCGCACCGTCTGTCTTAAATTAGGTGCGGGCCATACAGGATCGGTGCAGCAACTGTAGCACACATTTCAGAGCGTCTGATCTGTCAGCGCTGCCCCTTGACATGGCCTCACAGAGGAGTGCACACTGCACACTTGTGCCATGCACAGGCAATAGTGACCTCATTATATTTAAAAAGCGTTTAAAAGGTGCCAGGTGAACTCTGTTGAACAAAACACAAGTCCTCAACTGCATGATCTGTAGGCCACAACAAAGATTACACAGACATTACTGTTGATTTGCTGAGAGCAGCTCCAGACTGGCAGTAAAATCAACAGAAGCGTTGAACCCACACTGGGACTGAACCCACACTTGGACTGAATTAGTCTAATGGTGACTCCCCAGGATGGCCTTCCAGTCTAACTTAATATGTAGCCATGAAACAAGAGAGGAGGTGCAAATATTATATTATACATTAAACGAAGAGAATTTCCGAGTGCAGTTTAAAAAGTTTACAGTGATTCACGTGTATGTGTATTCTGGCACATGACGAACAAATATCAAAACCAAATCAGCATCATGTCATCCATCCATTATATATATATATACGCACACACATACATATATACATATACTTACATTACATCACTACATATATATACAGCGATGAACTAAAGAAGTATACGCACCATGTCTTTCACGCAGGACGTGTGTCTAACCATCGACTGGTTAGTAAGAGTGTAAGCAGCTTCAAGGCCTTTACTCCCGGACACCCCCAATGACTACACACCGCGACATGAGACAAGTTCCACGTCCTGCACGCCCCCCAGGTGTATGTCACCAGATCATATCTCCACTTGAGGGAATAACTGCCGCCCCCAGCCCGTTAGATGTGTTGGTAACTATTTCCGAATGCCAGAGACATTGAAGCACTAGTTCGGAACTATAAACATCAATGATTATTGCCTTCCTCTCTGCAACCAGCCTGCTGCAGCAATTGATGAATGTGTTCAACCGGAGACATGTATTTCCGTTCATGCCATAGCAAAGAATCAATATAGGACAGATTGCGAACAAACACTGCAGTGTTTGAATGGTTTGATACTGCTTACTTGCACCGACGAAGGCAATCCAGTTACAGTTTAATAGCAAGATTAAAACACAAAATAAACGTGTTCTGGATTAAAGTCATTTTTGTGGTTAAAATGTCGCTAATACATAATCATTCTCTTGTAACGATTTTTAAAAATCCCAGTCGCGTGGTACTTAATTTGAATGCATCATTTGCAATAATGTGTTACTTTTGTAATTCTCGCAGATTCTGTGCAGTTTGTGCGGACCTCAGAATGGACGGTGAGTGTTGGGGTTCTGGGACACACAGGTCAGCACACACAACGTGCTCCACATCTCGCGGAGGAATTGCGTTTTTTTCTCTTTTCCTCAACTCGGTCGTGATGTCATCAGCAAGAGACGGATTTAATAGCCCACGAGGAAACTGCTAGGACGGGACATCACGGGTACGTTTTCTCCTTCAAAATCCAACCGAAATGCCGTACTTAAGCAGTAGGCACTAGATTTCAATGCAGTACCTTCTGCTAAACCGTTAAAGCAGTGCGTTCTTTCAGTAGGTGACTGGGCTCTTTTCATAACCACGGACACACTACCTGTTATCTCGTACTGCTTTGGCGTACTGAATAGGAGGGAAGTACGGCATTTCGGACGGAGCCCGAGATACTGTAGCAGCTTCGCACGTGGCGCGTGACTTCCACGCGCGAGCGCTTCAGTGTCGCGGTCTGTGACGGCGCGTGCCACCTCCAGGTATTCAGCGTCAGTAAAACGGTGGTTAGCGTTAGCCAGCTAGCAGACAGCGCTCGAGATCTAACTTAACTTTGAAAGCAGTTGGCTAGTTATTAAACCGTAGTTTTCATAATTTGCAGTCAGATATGGCGTTGTTCTCTACTTATGATTAATTGTATACTTCTTTTCAACGCTAGCTTCTAGGTTTGAGAATGGACTCCTTGTCTTTGGGGGTGCTGGCCGGTGTCGGTTGTGGACTAGTTCTTGGTTGGCACCTCCGAGGCCGGTTCAGCAAGTCTGTCCGGGACACGACGGGAGGAAATGAAGCGAGCGTTATGGGCGAGGGCGGCGAATTCAAAATGATCCTGGTGGTGCGGACCGACCTCAAAATGGGCAAAGGAAAAGTGGCGGCCCAGTGCGCGCATGCAGCGGTGTCTGCCTACAGACAGGTCCAGCGCAGACACCCCGAACTTCTGAAGCAGTGGGAATATTGCGGTCAGCCCAAAGTTGTGGTCAAGGCACCCGATGAGGACTGCCTGCAGGAACTGTTAACGCATGCTAAAGAACTCGGACTGACCGTCAGCCTTATTCAGGATGCTGGAAGAACCCAAATTGCTCCAGGGTCCAGGACTGTTCTAGGTGTAGGACCAGGACCTGCTGATCTTGTGGACAGGGTAACGGGTCACTTGAAACTTTACTAGCTGTTAAAGTGACTCAAGACAGCATAGTACTTCAGTTAGTGTAAATTGGAAGGCGTAGGATATTTGTAATGAATTTGTGGATTAAATGGTTAACGACACACATTTGTTCAGTTTGACAGTTTATTTTAAGAAGCAATTAATTCACCTGTTCATATACGAGTACATTTTGTTTGCATTGTAAGTGTGTATGTACAGAGATGGATCTTCTAGCTTAATGTTAAATCAGGCAGTTCTCTATGAGAATTCTATATTCTAAAGCATTTTTAACCTTGAACATCAAATTTCAAAATGGCAGACTTCTCTCCCATAGCCAGTGGAGACCAGGAGGCGTTTACTAGAAACACAGCACCCACCACTCGGGCAAGCAAGTTCCTCACGCACTCATCCAACAGCGGTTTGTGTTAGTGTGGCTAACAGATCAAAAACCGTGCACCGATTCCAAACTGCCCTCAGTAAAACAGAGAAAGAAATCAACTTGTGAAAGTCATTTAACTTTCTGTACAGGTTGCTAGAGCGTTTCACTGACGACGCGCAGTTGAAAAGCACTGTCCACTGAGTATGGTGTAAACCGAAAACAACAAAAGTCAGACATTAGCAGTGACAAAGGCAGAATTACTGTTCTAGCAGCGGCACAATGGAAACAAAGAACTGGGGCAGGACGTGGCATGTAGAAGTGTCCACCAGATCGGTTTTGGACAAGAACCCTTTATTTTCATACAGTGGGGGGAGAAAATCTTTCATAATTATCTATTTTATGCACATATGCGTGATTAATATACTATATAGGGTGTAGAGTAAAGTTACATTTGGGTGTGCATTTACCATACTGTCAATCCTCCCCTCCCCCAAATGCAGAGGCCAATACAATCATGGCCGCCTGATGAAAGCATCATCAGAATTTCATATTCTCTCTGTACACTCAAAGGAGATGACCAAAACACGATAGCCAGCCCATGCACGAACACGCACGCACACACGACCAACCATGATTAGAGGGACTGTTAGTAACACACACACACAGGCCTATATAATAATATTCTCTGTAATAACTTCTCTCTAAATGGACTGGTTACACACACAGAGCACTGCATAGTGCACAAGGAGAGACCATCTGTAACATTGTAAACAGTAGAGGAAACAGAACAGGAGGGGGGTGGGACCCACTGATCACTTCTAGATTTATCAGGGTCAGAAAAAAAGATACTCACTTTATAAGTAGTTTTTTCTGTATGCATTTATAATTCTTTTCAATGGAGAGCAAGCTCCCGATATAGAAAAGCATTACTGGCATTTGTTGAGTAGTGTTTTTGTTCATGGCAGTCAGGGTCTTCAAATCTTTTGGAACATTGTTTACTGTTCTTTGAATATACAACAGTTAAATGCATTTTACAGATGAACTGAAGCTGCTCAGACACACCAAAATGAGATTCTACATTAGTCTTCTCACTAGAGAGTGCAAATCAGACGCTTCACAACATACTTTTAAGAGACAATTTAGTCTTCGCGTAAGTCCTCGTGCTGTTCATAAACCATTCCCCTTAAAAATAAAATGAGCAAAACAAAATCTAATAGATATATGGAATGTGGAAAAAAATAATTCCTGTGATTAAATCTTTCATATTTTTTGACAATATAGAAATAAAAGGAGTCCTTCATAACAGGAAAATAAACGATTATTAAAAAAAAAAAAAAGTATTGGAATAACTTTGCTCATATCTTCAGACGCAAGTCGAAGACAGCTGAGGCTGGTGAACTGGGAGAGGGGAGATGGACGGAGGGGCGGGGCCGGGCCAAACCAAGCGGTGTGTGGCGCGGGGGGGTGCTGTCCTTACATGCCATAATTGAACCCTGGCTGAGGCTGTGGAGCCTGGCCGTAGCTGGCTGGTGCCGAGTAGCCATAGCCGTACGCCTGCTGTGGGGGCACTGGCACACTGGGGCCTGCGGTCAGCATCAGCTGGGGTGTTCCTGTGGAGGAAGCAGGGAAGGTCAAATGGACAGCGGGCAAACTGCCAAGTCATTCATGTAAAACCATGAACTTCCCGAAGTTTGGCAGGTCAGTTTCCAGAATCGCGTCCGACTAAGCATGAATAAATAAGCCTTTAGTCATGGATGAAAATAAAGAAACTGACGAGATTAAGCCAATGGTGACGCCTGAGTCAGTCGGCCTGTGTGTGGATTCCCCGAGCCCAACACCTGGCTAGGCTACGTTACAGTTGCTCTCACCATAAACAATGGGCTGTGTCTCTGTTGCCTGCTCCTCTTGTTTCCTTAAAGACTCTGATGTTTCCAGCTTGTCCACCTGAGCAATCGAAAGGGAGAAAACGCTCATGTAAATTGTGTAAGAGTCTCAAAACTACAACCAATGGCGTTAAACAAGCAAGTTTAAGCATTTAATACAACTACTTGATGGGACTGTTCATGGCAACTTCATTTTCCTTATTCTAGTTTTTAGGTCAAACTTGCTAAATGTACATACAATTCTTAGCAAAGAACAAGACGTATTAAAATTTTTAAAACAAAATTCTTTTTTAAAGGTTTGGGAATTTGCAGAGGCCATGGTCCCATTATTCTTTAGGTGCACTTCACTCTGACATTACCAGACAGGATGAGTTGACAGGAAACCAAACCCATGGTGCATGTCACACAGGAATGCACAAGCCTTCTGCGATTAACTCCACAATCTGAGCTGTGTTGGCCATACAGTGAAATCTGGACATAATTGGTGTTGTATTGTAGCTCACTGGCTTTAAAATGAAAATGATTGTTAAGATAAATGTTCGGACCGTCAGCTTTAGATGGTGTTAGGGTGAATAATGCAGGAATTATAGCCCAGTTTACACACAGGCCTTTTAGGGACAGAAGATAATTAAGAAACTGGTTGCTCAGTTGTTCCGGAGCCAGCTGTGCATCATTACATCATTAGTTCATGCGCAAAAGAGCTAGCAAAAGGTCTAGAGTTGATTCCAGATGTGCCATTTACATCTGGAGTCCGTTGCTGTTCTCTCAACATTAGGACCCATGAAATACCAAACAAACAGAACATACCAGATGAATCACACCCATGCCCAGAACTGTGGGCGTGTCGCAATCAACCGTTTCAAAACACAAGTAGCAAGAAGTAGCAAGTCATTTCAGGAGCAAGTCAGCGGTCAGCTTGAGCTCACTAAATAGCCAGTCCGCTCTCACAGTGAGCGAGCGTCACTTAGCATCCAGAGACTTCTTGCAAACAAAGAGTCATTCCCTCACCCATGCAGTTCTTGGTTTAACTCGTAAACCAATTCTCCATTCTCCAAGTCTGGTTTATAATCTACCACCACCCTTCATCCAAACACCCACCCCCAACAGAAAAAAAGGGCGGCCATGATATTTACCGTTATTTATAGAATGAGTAAAAGCAGTGTCCCTACAAGGGACTCTGGGTTTACATTAGGGCGGCTGTCGGAGAAACAGGTTAATAGCCATAACAGTAGCAGTAGGCACCAGAAACTGACAACATATGGCCAAGCGCATTTGCCCTTCCCCAGTGTTCACTTCTCTTTATCCTCCCTCAAGAAACTTGTTTTCAATGAATCCCTCTGACCATATGCAAATAATGTTAAATTCCTGAGGAGTGTAGTTTGCTTGCGCACCATGCTACGCTGGTTTTCCCCCAAATGCCTTAACACATATGTGTCTGGTCTACCTATTCACGCCAACAGCTGGGCGTCAGCTGTGTTATGGGGCTTCAGGACCAGCCTCAGTCAGCAGGCTGCTCCAACTGGCCTCCCTCACCAATTCATGTTATTCGTAACCGCATATCTCCTGCAGTGGTGACCCTGCTTGTTGTTAATATACTTATGCCACCTTCAGAAGTACCAAATTCATAAAACCTACCACCAGATTTAGGCATGATGTTTAGAGCCATCAACTCTGAGGTAATATTTCCTCGTTCACAAATGTGGTTCACCGGTATATTTTATAATTTCCTTGCTACCTCATTTTAATGTCAGTTGCATATATGCTAAAAAGCGCACCTGACTCTGGGCAGTATGACCCCCACCCCCCACCACTGGACTGGAGATATACGATTTTGCAGCTCTGCTTTGATTTTGAGGAAGTACTGAAGCACCACCATGCATTTCCCGTCTCGATTGAAGTTCCAAGCGCATTGCGTTTTTCAGCGTACCACTGACTAACTTCAGCCGTGTTTCTGACAGGGATCTTCCATATGTATGGCCCTACTAACATGACTCTGGCCCAATGTGTATGTGTGAGATTTAGACGAAGTAGTGTACCATCAGTTTAGTACCAACAAAAAAAATTCTCATGCAAAATTCTAAGTTAATTCAAGAGGCCAAAGGAAAAATAACAAAGGACATGAGTAGTAACCAATCTTTCACCTGATCCTTAATCGCATCAACCTGAAAAGGAATTAAAGAGGTTCGGCTTAGAAAGAAAAAAAACTTTTCATAACCTAGACACACCAGGAACAAGGGGTTAAGACCTCTGGCAAACCCACTGACAGCAGGACGAGATGAAAAAGAATCTCAACGTAACAGCAGGATTGGGTGAATAGTTATAATTCAGACCTAGCTAGCCTGTCTTTACGAAGCTGTTAAGTGTCTAAAACCATTTTATGACATTCACAACTTGTATCCATAAAACATTTAAACAGAATATTAAAAACGTGAGCTAGCATTTGAAATGATTGGGAAAAGTTTCTCGTCACTACAAAATCCCATCCCTATGGTTGATGTCGATCAGTTGGTGGCAATTTGAACATGATACTTGAGATGAATATTACTGTATATTATAACAGAGAACTCACTTTACCAGGAGGTAGAATATTAATTCATAAAGCACTGTAGTGTGTGAACCATTCAGTATAGGTGGAAATCTGTATCTTAATTGTGATTCAATACCAGTTATCATTCAGTGGTTGCCGATTAAACCCATGTGCAATTTTATTTTATGTGTGAGTGATTGAGTCCTTTTTTTGTGAAAATGTAAAAATGTAAATCTATGAAAGATATACCTGAAATTCTGGAAGACTATCAACCTTTTTGAGGGGGGGGGCGAGAAGGTGAACATGAAATTACTGAAACATGCACGTTAGACCATTTGAAAGAAGCATTGCATGCATGTCTACACATTTCCAAAAGACTTGATTTCGTCATAGGAGAGCAATAAATTCAGGATTATTTTAGTCTTTAGTAAAAGATTTTTCTAGAGCAACAGTCATCTTTGCTGTTCCCCCAATCCACTCTACTAGTTTCCTCCCAGCAGATTCTTCTAGAACCATGATCCCAACATACTTATTGTATCTAGCTGGAGGAACGTTTTCAAGAATATTAAATTGATGAACATAAGCTAAGTGGAGAGTCTGCTGCCTTCGTCTGCACATGCGTCCTTGAAAAAGGTCAATGCAGCCATTGTCAGTCTTGAGAGTCTTGATACTGATGCATCCAGTGCAGTGCAGAGGGTCAATGGAGTAGAAGCCACATCAAAGAGGAATAAAATGCATCACTAAGATTTGTGAATTACACCTCTGACATTGGGATGTCATTTTAGTTGATGAGCTATAAATCAGGAATTTGATCACATTTGTTAGTGTATTTGAGGATAGGCATTAGTCATTAAGATCACAAAATTGAACCATCGGTAACCCCAGGGGTCAGTAGGCTCACTAATATGCTAGGAATCTTAAAAATACAAACTTCCATATGTTTTGCAGTTCATGTATGGATCACACACACCTAATTTCAGCTCGGTGTTAACACAGAGCATCCATCAATGCTTGGGGCGGGGTGTTAGTGTTGTTACATCATATCAACATCAGCCTGAAGTCCATCAAAAAGATTAGATTTTACACACCCAGTTAGGTCACGCACGCACACACGCACACACACACAACGCTGCGCGTATATCCAAACCTGGGGACTCTGCTTGGCATCTCCTAACGTCTTGATCACGCTCACCTTGCTTAGGTACTCCCTCATCACCTGGATGAAGTAGGGCATGGAGAAGTCCATGATGTTGTGCCTCCAGGCGGTCTCCAGCACCACGTCGGGCCGCAGCAGGTCGTAGCAGGTGAAGAGGCAGGCGGCGAAGCACTCCTTCTTGTCCTCCTGCAGGAACCACTGGAGCAGCTCCTCCGCCAGCTCCGTGTCCTTCGACTCCGACGCGTACTGCATGGCATCCTGGGAAGAAGGTAGTGGGACCATTCAGCCACACCACACAACGGCACAGTTCTGCCTGAATCCAATGAAGAAAATGGGACCACACACTGACCACACACTATAGGGCTTAAACCCTAACCAAACACACATGATGATCCAAAGTTTAACCCAGAAGTGTCCCTGTAATACACAACCTACTCATTTTTACAACCAAACACATTAGATGCTCTGGTTTTATGGATTGTCAATTAAACAGAAAGTGAAATGAATGCCTTTATTTTACTATGCAGGAGAAAACTAGTTATAAATAAATTCTAATAAAATATAGCAATGCTATGCCTCCCACACTGAGGGAGTGGTGGCTATTGGCTGGTGAGCGTGTTATGACTGCATCAAGTGCTTTGCTTTCAAATCAACCGCCGAAGGTTTGCTGGACTTGCTTTGTGATGTGCTAAAGGGTTCGGTCTTCCGTATAGGCTCGTTTAACGTCTCAGATGGTTCTTCTGAGGATGGCAGCGCTGTACTGTGATCAATCCCTGGACCTGAAGCCATAGCTGCAGTCCTCCAGTAGGACATGGACCTCCTCTGATGTTCATTACTTCTTGAGATGCAGCCAGGTACACTTGTCGACTATGAGGGTGTCGACATTAATCTCAGCATAGCAGAGTAAGGTTGAAGTGTTCCAAGTCTTGGTGTTCAGGAATATCCCAATTCGTCCTTTTAGAGGAATCCCGCAGCTGAGAAAAGCCACCTCGGCTCATGTTTTAACTGTGATAAGCAGAACCTTTTCCCCCAAAGGAAGGGGTTTTGCTGGAGTGTGCTGTCCTGCGACCTGTCCTGCGACCTGTCCTGCGACCTGTCCTGCGACCTGTGTTCTACAGACATGTGTAACATTTGGATAGACTCTGTCTAGTGTATTTTTTCCTCTGGTAGCATATATAATGTACTTATAATTCAGCATGGTTGAAGTCCCTGGTTTTAATATGAATTTCTTCATATTATAAAAGGATATATCGGACCAAAATAGTATCCATATCAAGTGGAACATGTGCAGCAGTCAACACAATTGTAACCTCATCTGTAAGATACAGAGTTCTTGATTTAACCGATAAATACAAATGAAGAGAACAAGTGGTTTTAGCAATAGCGCACTAATTAGTGTGCACACATGCACAACCCCATCCTTGTTCTCACTTGAGACTTGCGAACCAAGATGGCTGCTATTAATTACAGCGCACTACTGGATGAATGTCTTTGCCATAATCTGTAGTTTCTTTCCTTCTGTTTTTGGCATTTATAGAGACAGGCGGTACATTAGGCACTCGCGTCCTCCTACTGACGGTGTTGGAATCAATAGCTTCGCTTATGCCTCCTGCCACAGCCAATCACAATTCAGGGAGCCACCCTGTTGGTACACGCTGCCATCTTAGAATGTGGTTTTCCCCTTTATTTATTTTATTTATGTTCTAAAATGAATACTAAATCCTGCTTTATTGCTTCATTTGCATGCAAGACAGAAGCAAATAACCAATCAGAAAGGTAATACGCCACAGAGCTCTCACTTAGTGCTCTATCCTGGCTAATTAGCATATTGGACTTGATGGGATGGTTCTGTGGAATCCTCTGATGAGTCCTGGGGGGGGTTCTAAAGAGAGCAACCCTATGGTTGCCACGGTAACAGAGGCTACAGTGTTTAGGATATGGGGCAATTAGGAACTGCCACAAAGCCCAAAACCAATATGCAAAGTTCAGAATGCGTATTGGAAAAATACTTCTCAACCAAATGAGTCATAAATTTGAGAACATGCATGGGAGACCCACCAGAAGAACATTAATTATTCATTGGCTTTTTTGGTTTGGTTGTTTGCGCTGTATTTCTTGTAAAGTTGTTGTTTTTCTAGCCCATACCTTGTAGAGTTTGTCTTTCTTGCACAGCTCCACGCTCTGTTTCCAGCGGTTGTTGCCTTTGAAGAGGTAGGCAGCGATTCTTCTGAACTCGATGAGCTCGTGTTTCTCGAGACGCTGGGCCAGTGAGATGTTGTCGAAGTTATCATACGCGTCTATTGACGTCCTAAGTGCCTGTGTTAGGGTTGACAAATACGGGGATAAAATAAACAGCTTTTCTTTAGGTGGATCAGACATGCTCCAAACACAAGATTGAATCTATATCTTTAAAGTTAAATCTGTAAGTATAGATTATTTATCTTGAGGCATTTTGTAGTATTTAAATGAGTGATTTCCAGAACTATTCTTTCCAGTTACACCAGTCAGCAGAAACCATTAGGGCAGAGACAGGGCCAGCTGACAAGTGGTGCCTGGAAAAAAAAGTTTACAACAGCACCGAACTGGTGCGCTAATGCTAACACATTTAACCACCGCTGGATCTTTACTCCAGTTAGTGAGCACTTACGCAGTCACATCACATAACACCATCTGAAGCGCTGAGTTTAAGGTAGCACAGGATTCATTAGCATAATGTATGCCAATTAGTTACATATAACAATTAGATAGGGAGATATTGGCAATGTAGCAATACCCATATTTATATAACAGAGGTGCAGCATACAGAATGAGCGAGATAGAGGGGAGAGAGAGAAGAAGAGGGAGAGGGAGGGAGAGATATTTCTCCAAACCTAACTCCTGTCTATGATCTCTGCCCAGCTCAACTCAGTCACTCATCACAGACTGGGATCAGGAACCAGGTTTGCCACCATTGGCCACTCAAAAACAACCACATACTGCCATACTGCTACAGGAGCTCACAACGGACCCTTTGTGCTGTGGTACTGCGACCGCACACGTGATGACACAAGCACCCTTATCTGGGAGACCACAGACATGCAGACCACAGTGTGGGCAGATGACAACAAGACATCAAAGACCGGAGATTATTCTCCGGTACACCTATCAAATGGACCCGTGAGACAAGATTCGGGATTACACGCAATCCAAAGGATTAGAGCTACACAATGGGAGAGCAGGTGGTGAATCGTGGCTACTGACCTGGTAGTCTTCCTCTGTGATGAAGAGGTTGTTAAGTGCTTCGTTGACAGACTTGTTGTTGTGGTTCTGTACAGATCGCAGGTATGGTTTGACAAGGGGAAGCTGCTTAACCTACAGAGACAGAAAGCAAGAGTTTTATTATGAGCTATTACAACTAAGTAATATTAAAGGCTCTGAAATGAAGTTTTATTTAAATGTTTGTCTTCCATTACTATATAAATATATTTACCACAGGAAAAACTACGTAAAAATGAAGACCTTCAAGATGTCCTATAGCCCTAGGTAACCCAAGTCTGTATCTTCCCTCTAATAATGTTAACCCTACTCTTCTACATGTGCATCCTATAAATAACATTTCACAGTCCACCAAGTGACAGATTTATTTAGCCAGAATTTCTCTCCTTCCAATGTAAAAACTAATGCCCTGATGTTCAGAAAAAGCTTATGCAAGCTTTTCCAAGGCTACTATAAAATACAGGAAAACCTGAGTGGTCAGCACTAGGCTGTCTGCAGTGAACTTCATGCAGTCTTTCCAGAGTCTCCCCCCAGAAACAAATAAATGTACTGTTCCATCAGCAACTGTGAACAATGCTTAGCATCTGGTGCAGGAAATTCAGAGTTATTTGTTCAAATAAATGCGTAAACCAGCAGTAGGTTGTGCGATTCTCCCTGCCGGCACCGTTGCACTCAGCTCTGCTTGAGCGGAGTTACAGGGTGTGATCCATTATGCTGCAGCTACATGAAGGTTTAAAAATTTTCTGAAGCGGTGTTCTACATTTAATCTTTTTAATG
Source organism: Brachyhypopomus gauderio (assembly GCF_052324685.1). Classification (NCBI taxonomy): domain Eukaryota; kingdom Metazoa; phylum Chordata; class Actinopteri; order Gymnotiformes; family Hypopomidae; genus Brachyhypopomus; species Brachyhypopomus gauderio. The sequence goes on along the minus strand of NC_135220.1, from coordinate 20,652,579 downwards.
TTTCATATATCTCCAGTTTACCATCATAAAACCATTTTTAATATTCTACCTCATGTTTCCTGGGTCTCTCGGCCCATATGAAGCATGCCTTGTAGAATCAGCTCATCAAAGTCCATAACACTACACGCAGCATTATGAAAAGCAAAATGCTGATCCCTGATCAGCACTCTGACTCCAGGCGTGGAAGTGCAGACATGTCCAGGTGAGTTACCAGGCGAGTTACCTGCCCTGGTCCTTACCTTGCTGAAGAAGGTAACGGCGCGGGAGTGGTCCAGCCTCGGTGACAGGACGATGAGCAGGTCGTTCAGTAACAAGGGCTTGAACTCCAGGTAGAACTGGATGGCTTTGTAGTACAACTCCACATTGGCCACCTGGACACAAACGCACCACCACAAGAGTTATGAAGACAAGACTGTGGACCAAACGGGGGTGGAGACGGAAATGTGCCACGGTTTCCTCAAGATTTAGTTATACCGCACCGAAACACTAGGTGTCTCACTTAAGGCCCCTGGCCTTACCTTGGTGATGACGTCTTTAAACTGACCCTCCTTCCACGCGTCTGTGGGGTGGTTCATCATGGTGATGATGGCGTTGTCGTACTCCTCGTACTTGTCGTACAGGAACACCAGCTCGGCCCACAGGTGAGCCTGCTCTGCCGCGCGCAGCACCTGCGGGACAGACGGGACCGAAATGTTCAGCTCTACTGGAAATGAGCTGCGTTCTGTTAGCAGGAATGAACCGATGAGCTTGGCGCAGTAGTGTGGGTGCCAGGGGGAGATTTTTGGTCAGTACATTTAATCAACAACAACAACAACAAAAGCTCTGAGATGTTGTAGGGATTGGTTTGTGACATTAATGCTTATTCACATGGGGTCTTGCTTGTTAAACGCCTGCACTGTACGTCTTTAAACGGTACGAATCACTAAGCTAATGCAGAAGGTGCATGAAGGTGCCTGTGAATCCATCATTCTGTACCTTGGGGATGTTGACCCTGGACCAGAAGAGCTCCAGGTGCTCCCTCATCTTCTGCGGCTTGAACTTTGAGTAGAGGATGGCCAGCTCGGTGAACATGCCCATGTGAGCACGCTCCAGGCCCAGGGCCGCCTCCAGCATGGTGATTAGCTCCTCAAAATACCCCCGGTCCTGCAGCAGAGTAAGGTTTTTACTACCCCGCACAGAGTGCATACACCTGCCACCCTCCTTACACATTAAACATCTCACAGAGACTCCAAAAGGAGTTTTAGCACTGCAGCATTAAATTAAAACACACTTGTGTGTTATACTGGAAAAGCAAGCATCTTGAACAAAGGGCTTTAAGCCTAGCTTGCCTGGTAGTAGTTGATCAGCTCTTCCAGTTCATCTGCGTGTACCACGATGTGAAGGCCGCACATCTGAGCCAGCCTGAACTCTTCTCCATCCACACAGGCGAAGCACACCTACAACACCACCAGCCCAATTACGCCGCGTCACCTCGCCATCATCATTACACCAATCGGTGGCCAAATGGAGAGATGTCATTGGTTCACCTCTTTCCACGTGCGTGTGCTGTTGGCCTTGCGAGCTCCGTCCACGGCAGCCTGGTATTCCCCGAGGTGCACCAGCGTGGACGCCAGCCGGCCGAAGTTGGACACGTTGTTATAGAGCAGCTTCGCTGCCTCGTACATCTTCTCATCGTAGCAGCGATCACCAACCTTCGAAGAGCAAGATTAGGAATACTGTCAGGACACTAATCCTTTAGACAATTCTTCAATCCAGCATAATTCTTTATATATAAACTGTAGTATGACATCTGTGCAAATAAAAAATATATATACTTAAAGCTACAACTGCAAAGTTTTTGTACTGAAAGAGGACAATTATTTCTTAACTAATTTATGCTATCATGCTACACAGCTTCCATTAGCATAATTTTAACTTATAATAAGCACAACTCCTTAATGTGTTAATCTGGCGAGCGGTGTGTCCAGCCGTGAGAGGTGCCATACCTGCTGGATGTGAGCGTTATTGGGGCCGTTGATGAACTCTTCCAGCTCAGCCAGCCGGTTGGTTTTCGCCAGAGCGAAGATCAACTCCGTCTCCACGTACGACTCCCGGGCCTTTTTACGAGCCATCTGCAGGAACTTCACCAAGTCCTCCCAGTTGCCTGGCAACAGTGATATTTGTTACGTACTCGCCACCCAAAGCAAGACACACACGTGAAAACATCACAAACATTTTAAGCGCTGGGATTCCCGAATCAGGATTTCATCTTGCACAGGGCACGGACATTAAGAACCCGGTCATACCACTCTGGTCAGCAGCCTGCACCACCTCCATGTAGGCGGAGGGGTCGTCTGCCTTGATGTAGGAGTCGATGGCCTCCTTCACCAGGCCCTTCTGCAGCTGGGCCTTGGCCAGCTGACTCCACACGGCCGGCTCGTTGCAGCGCTCGGCAAACTCGTAGGCTCGGTCCAGATTCCCGATGTGCTCGATCAGAACCTGCGGGTAGAGTGTGGATGTGCAGATTATGGTATCTGAATGGGATTACAGTTTGTTGATTACTACAGCACAATAATAGAAGAGAACATGAAGAGGTGACATATGAAGTGTATTGACCTTCTAGTCTTTGAAGAAACATTCAAAGTGTAGCCCTATGATGTAATATTGTGATTAATGAAACTCCAAGTTCATATGGAGTGTTGTGAATTATAACCAGTCACATCTAATCCACGCTCTTAAAAATGACGGGAAGAAAGAGAACTAAATGGAATAGATGAATATTTTTCCAAACCTGGATCGCTGAGGTGTTGACATCAAATTTCCTGAAGATGGCAAAGGCCTCCTCGAAAAGTTCGCTGCTGATGGCGATGTTGGCGATGTCAGGGGCATCGTAGTTATCCAGACGGTTAATGTACTCCATGACGCGAGTACGGTCCGCTTTGATGGCAGTCAAAATCAGCAGATTCTGCAAGTTTCTGGGAAGGGAACAAGGCATGAATTACCAATGGACGCAAAGGGACACGAGAGCCGCGGTGTGGCTGGAGAAAGGACCGTGGCGGACCTGTGTTCACTGAATACGGAGTTGTCCAAGACGATCTTCTCCAGGAGCTCAATGAGTTCATTGGGCAGGTCTGCGGTCATGAAGGCCTTGACCGTGACGGACACCTCCTCTGGATCTTGGGTCTCGGACAGCGCCGTCTGGACCACCTGGAGAAACCATCAAAACCACTGTCAGCTTGGTGCTTTTAAACACTAAAATTGATCAGATCATTTATATTCAGTTCTTCCATGTGATGTTGATGGAAGAAATGGAGAACAAATGCAGATAAAAAAAAACATTAACTAGCGGAATTAAGGCAGGACGTATGTATTAATCCAATATAAACCTTTTCTGACAAATGAACTGTGTAAGAATCTAGAAAGATTCACAGGAAAGGCAGATGTGTTCAGTTTGGTGGGTTAGATCGGACGTCTCCGTACCTGGTCGATGAGGGGTCTTCTGAAGGGGTTGGTTTCCAGCAGTACACTGGCCCAGAGGTCTGGGTCACGGCGTCGGACCAGGTAACGAGACAGACTCTTAAACAAGGAGTTCTCATTGCACACCTAAACAAACAAACAATCAATCAATTTGTAGATCATCACTAACATGGCTAGAAAAAAAAAACCTAAACAAAACAGAACTGCACATTTAGAGCACCTGATTTACTGTTCATTAACAACCTGGATAGCGTTCACTAACGCACCGTTGTCTACGGTCTGTGCCATAGGAAAGACAGTAGAACCTTTCATCCTATTATGAAGAGTGAGAAGACTCAACTCTGCTAAATTTACACACAATACAACATCCAACGGCAGGTCATTCTACGGGTTAGGAGATCTAATCCTTCTCTCTCATATTCCATCAAATCACCAATTGGCGACAGATGGCAAATCACCACCAGATGTTGTCCACCTCGGCACCAGCAGTGACGTAGCACTCACATTGATGAGCTCCTGGTCGCACTGGCCTCTCTCGTAGGCCACGCAGGCCAGGTGGGGGTCCCTCTTCTCACAGTATTTCCCCACCACGCGGCTGTCGTAGTAGGGGTTCTCCCGCAGGAAGCGCTCCGGGTTGTTGTTGCTGTCGATGTAGATCTTTGCCAGGGCATTGTGGGTAGCGGGCTCCTCACAGCCTTCGTGAATACGAGCTTCCAGCCAGGGCAGGAGCAGCTTCAGTCTGGAGGCGGAGACGCGGAACGTGCGATTACACGCTCGTGACGAGCTTGGATTGGGCTGCTGTGATTTAACATCTGCGTTTGATGATCACTTAACCAATTAGTTCAAATCCAAGTTGTGTAAAAGCTGTGGTGCAGCCACACAGGTCTGGGAACAGTGCCACAGACAACCTTAATGGACAAGTGACCTGGCAGGAGGTCTGGGAACAGTGCCACAGACAACCTTAATGGAAAAGCGACCTAAGAGGAGGTCTGGGAACAGTGCCGCGGAGGTCTGGCATGTACCTGTTCCTCTTCTCCACTTCAGCCACCAGTTCATCAGTGGAGAACTGGCCCCTCACCACTAGGATGAGGTTCTTGATGACGTCCTCGGAGCAGTCAACATCCAGCAGGCCGCCAATCACCACGGGCAGGCGGCTGGGGTTCACCTGCAGCAAGTTCATGCAGATGGTCAGAATCTCTCGCTCACACACACAACCGTGCATAAACGAGATTTGCATTAAGTGGGCCGTTAAATGAAGACCACTGTTATCCATCAGAGGAAGAACAGAAGGCTGTATCATCTCACAGAGCTGTGGCAGGAGCACAGGAACTAGAAACTCCTCACCTTCTGCACGTAGATCTCGATGTACTTCTGCAGATTGTTGCGATACAGGTACAGCACCAGGTCATGGACAAAGTCAAAGCGATCACACACGATGATGAGAGGCAGCTGGTCGGTGAGTTTGGCCTCCTGTCCATCAAACAAGAGTTGCACAAGACAGTTACGTCACACTGCCAGAGAACAGGGACTCTAATTTTACATGGACTCTCATTGACCTACAGCCATGTCATATGTTCAAGTTCGTCAAATAGTTTTTTGTTTTTTTATTAATTCAAGGTTGAACATGAGAACATGTTAAAGATGCAAAATAAAACCAAACAAAAAATGATAGACTTGTGGATTTCCCCCCTAAAATAATTAGTTTACTAATATGCACCAGAAACATTCAACTTGAGGTTATAAATAATTTATAGAATATAGCCACTTCACAGCGTATTGAGAATACTCATCACAGGACAAATTCTCGAAGTACAGATCATCAATTATCCATCTCACACAGCTATTTAAAGGCTGAAGTACTGTTTAAATGTTCAGTTTGTTGACGGGGTCGTCCTGATTTAAAGCTTTTACCACAGCAGATTTAGGCGTACCACAGAATAAATATAATCAGAATCATGGAAAATTTAACCAAATTGTATGTAACCTGCCAAAATGATTCATATCATAATATGAAATGAAAATAACTAAGCTTTTTACAAACAAAATGTTATAACCTTTCAAAACAGGATGAGTGGCCAACATAGATGCCTCTCGGAATGTACAGATTAGAACAGAAATAAAATAGGGCACACAAGCTAAATTAAAACTCATCAAGGTGTCTCTCCAGCTTTGAAAAAAAAAATGCTATAGCGCCCTCTGTTGGCGAAGGGGAGTAAGACACGCGTGCAGAAAAACTCTGTTGGTACTCTGTGACTGCCATCAAAATCTTAATTTACCAAGATTAAGAGACAAGAACTGTGCTCTCAAACGAACAAACACAAGCAGAGATCTGGGAAATGTTTTAACATACACAGAGAAAGTATACAGCACTCCCAAAGACATGTACACAAAACAACTAAATCCTAAACAGTACACAAAGCCATATATTAGATCCACCCCGAAATAAGGACCTGGGAGGAGGCATCAACAGGATAACACAAGCTGGCTAATCTACTGCTCCAATATGTGAAATCTACAATTCCAATACAAAATCAACACTGCATTATTCCAACAAAATGAGCAGATTAGTGATGGGCAAAAATAAATCAACCACTGCTCTAAGTGACAATGAAAAGAACACAGGTCTGTTAGGGACAACGAGGACATGTCTGAGAGATCCACACAGGAGCTCCACGCGCACACAGGTCATGGAAGAGGAACAGCTTGTGACCAAAACCACGTAAGGAGATGGAGAAGAGGACCAATGCATGTTCCGTCAGTAGGCTGACGAGGAGGGGGCGTGTCCTGACCTGGAGGGGGCGTGTCTTACCTTCAGGAAGTTCTTCACGCGCTCGGGGTCGTAACAGTTGCTCTCTCTGCAGATCCGCTCCACCTCCTTGATCTGGCCCGTCTTGCAGGCGGCCTGGATGTACTTGAAGTGCACCTCGGGGTCCTGACTGAAGTTGACGATGGAGCCAAGGAAGTAGAACAAACCTGAGGAGGTGATTACACGCCATCAGACCACTGCACGCTGTGAGACACTGGAGAACACTGCATCTCTCCGTCATAGCACGAAGAGCTACTGAATGGGTTTGGGCTCCATCACTGGTCAACAAAATATATACGTACTGCAAAAAAAAAAACATTCTGCAGCACAAGTGGACTATTCAATGATCAGAGGACATCTCAACTCTGCGGGGACATCTCAACTTTGCGGGGACATCTCAACTCTGCGGGGACATCTCAACTCTGCGGGGACATCTCAACTCTGCGGGGACATCTCAACTCTGCGGGGACATCTCAACTCTGCGGACTCAAGTTTTCGGTGTCTGTAACCAGGGCCCCGATCGCCAAGCGACTGTCCTACATAGTTAAGTGCAGCAGGCTACGTGCTAGCAGCCTCCGAGAACAAGGGTGTGGCCAGAGGAGCAGGGAGGCTCATGGGAATGAAGCAAAGGCCCCGTAGCCAAGGCCAAACTCTGCTCTCAGCCTGAAAGACTTCTGGAAGTACTGGGCCAGATGCCCACTGAGAGAACTGGGACTGGGAGTACTGGGAGAGAACAGCTAGCAAGCTAGCTCTCGAAGAGCAGCTGGGCTTCGGTTGACAATAAGGTCAATAATACAGAATTACAAATAATTTGTTGATTGTAGTCTGTTCAACATGGTGAAATTATATACGCTTTGGTTGAGAAAGGCTCTCGATCTAACGAAGTCAGGTTAAAGTACAAGTTCGCCACATGACACTTGGGTGTTTACCCTCAAAGCTCTTGAAGGACTCGAAGAGCTCGGTGAGGGACTGGGTGGAGAGCTGCTCGTGGTACTTGGAGGCCACCTGCACGCAGATCTGGAGGTTCTGCCTGATGTTGGCTGAGAGCATGGCCCTCAGACACTCCAGGGAGTCCTCCACCGACAGTGAGCCAAAGAAGTTCACAAGCCACTACAGTCGAGAGACAGACAGAGAGAGAGAGACAGACACAGGGACCCAATTAGGTGAGTATTGTGTTTGCTTTGGGTTGCCCTGGATACGATGATTGACACATTTCAGATGAGTCCTCTCTACTTTCCCCGCCATCACATCACGCACAAATTGTACTTCATAGTATGAATACAAGAGACCGCATGCATAACTATGACTGCGGATGAGAGTGTGTACCTCTGGGTTGAGCAGGTGTGTGTGAACGACTGCCCGTTTGATGTCGTACAGGTCTGTGTAGTGCTCCAATGCCCTCTGGAGCAGGCCGGCTTTCTCGCACAGCTGGGCGATGTGGGCGCGATCATAATTGGTGAACATCTGATTTCCCAGGATGGCATCTGCGACCTACAGGGGGCAGAGTACACACTCAGAACGACCCTCAGGCTGCTGATTTCACAGGTGCTGATAAATATATACTCTGCCTCACAAAACAGGTTTCACAGGGTTTTGCATGTTTAATGTTCAGTTGTGTGTGTATGTGTGTGTGTGTGTGTGTGGACCTGAGGCGCATGCATGAGGTTCATCTCCAGCAGGCGTGTTTGCAGAGGTCCCTCGCTGGGCCGGTTGTTTTTCAGGGCGTCCAATAGGAAGGAGGTGCACTGCTGAATCAGGTTGTACTCCATAAACACATCCACAATCTGCAGCACAAGCAGAGAGCAGGGGTCAGAGGTCATAGAGCATACCATAGATGACATTCTGACGCTTAACCTAAAAACACAGCCATTCCATGTTCCCTTTCTGCTTCTTCTGCGCCTACGTGTCTCTGCTTCCTCGCTCGTCTTCCTCACCTGGGTGATGTCTGCCAATGGCTCCTCGTCCTGCACCAGCATCTGGGCGAACTGCAGACCCTGGTCCGGGCTGATCCGCATCACGTTCCTCAGCAGGAAGATCCAGTCTGGAGTGTAGCCCACCTGACAAAGAGCATAGGGAGTGAGACCAGGGCGAATGCTAACGATGTTGATGAAAAACGTTCATCTCCCTCTCAAGAACAGATTGTGAGAATTGGCCATCTTACCTTCTTAGCATACAGCACGATCTTGGGGAACTGGCCCGTTTCAGCAAAGCACTGGATCACTTTGTTGGGGACATTGGCCCTTAGGTAGACACTAAGGGCCAGGGTGGGGTCTACGGACTTCACAAGGTCTCCTAGTTCCTCAGAACACTCCAGCTGTATGCACACACAAGAACCACAAGTTATCTCAGCACCTCCTTGTTTTCCAGTATGGTGGAGCATAGATATTAACAAACAACCTGACCATCTACTGGGCTGGTGTGCAAAAGGCCGCAGAGCTCAGAGAAATCCCAGACTAGTTGGCCTGGACTCTTTTTTCCATTTTAAGGCTTTAAAGTGGAAAAACCCAAACAATCCCTGAACACAAACACATTACCTCACATGTACAACAGCCCAAACATCTTAGATAACAAACACACACCCTCCTGTACACAGTGTACTCCTCCAACGTACAAGGCCCACCTACTCTCTCCCTCACACACACACACACACACACACACACACACACACACACACACACACACACACACACACACACACACACACACACACACACACACACACACCCCCTCCCCCACAGGAAAAGCCTCTTGGCAGGGTGTATGCTGATCCTAATCTACTCTTTAGCTTCCATCTCCCTCTCTCCTCACTCAAAACAACAATATTTTAAAAAACATGGTAAGTCATGCATTACGGGACAGAAAGGTTCATCATCATATATCTATTTGCTAATAAAATGACAAATACTCTGCCTGGCCAAAAAAATAAATAAAAATCACCACCTGGATTTAACTAAGCAAATAGGTACGAGCCTCCTATTGGATAATTACTGCACTAGCGATGATCTTTCAGCTAGATATTGAACCCCAACTAGTGCAGTGAGTTGCTTCTCATTTCTTAAACAACCATATTGAAAGACAAATCACGTGGTCTTGGAAAAGGTAAGAGAGGCAGGTGAAATGATGTTCCCATCATGCCTAGGGCCTACTGCACACACCCGTGGGGGCGGGGCTATGATATGGGGGTGCTACAGTTGGTCAGGTCTGGGTTCAGAAGTATGTGCTCAAAGAATTGTATTTTCTAACTAAATTTTCACTTACTAAATTGTTATTACTTCACAAATAATATGCACATTTATATATTGTTTCTCCATTTATCGCAAGTCATATCATCATCAGAGCGAGCACACACACACACACACACACACACACACACACACACACACACACACACACACACACACACACACACACACACAAACCTTGTCCTCTTTGAGCCATTTCTCCAGCAGCTGCTTGCGTCCCTGCTGCAGGACAGGCCTGCACAGCTCCAGGGACTCGAATTTGTTGAGCTGGCCCTGGTCCAGCAGGATGCCAAAGTACTGCAGCAGCGGCGAGGTCTGGCCCGGCTGGGCCGGCACGCTCTGGAAGCGCCGGATGGTGTCGGGGGTTCGCAGGATCCCCTGGCACACGCAGAAGAGAAGCGTCACAGGCGCACGCGGGCACGTTAGACGTGCATGCACGAAGGACTTTGATCCTGTCCTCGGAGTGCAGTGTTGGCTCGATATGACTGGTGATTCCCACAACACTTTTAACTCTCACTGTCTTTTGTTCACCATCTATCCATCTCCCTTGGGTCCTTTATTTACATCCTTCCTCTCTTCTCCCCGTCTGTCTTCAAACCCTCTCTCTGATCCCCTCGGTCTGTGACATCCCTTTGGCTGGCTCTCTCTCTCCCCAGTCTGTCTCTCCCTTTCTCCCTCCCCGGTATCTCTCTCTCTCCCTCCCCGGTCTCGCTCTCTCCGGTCTCTCTTTCTCCCTCCCCGGTCTCTCTCTCTCTCCGGTCTCTCTCCCCCCGTCCCCGGTCTCTCTTTCTCCCTCCCCGGTCTCCCTCGCTCTCTTTCCCTCCCTCTCTCTCTCTGGTCTCTCTCTCCACTCACCTTGGGTGCGTTAGCTGCCACTTTAGCTGCGTCGGAGTAGTTGCCCGCAGCAAACAGGTTGTTGAACTTGCGTGCGAACAGCTCCTCGGCACCGGCCAGGTTGTTGCGCACGGCCATGCGCAGGGCCAGGTCCGGGTTCTGCAGCACGTTGGTGATGTACGGGATGATGTTCTCCTCCTCCACACACACGGACAGCACCTGCAGGACGAGCACACGCACACACACCACAACAAACAATGAAGAAAGCAGTTCAGACCAATGGAGAAAGGACCAATAGCATCAGTCTGAGAAAACACACAATGATGCACCAGTTCAAACCAGAGTAAATGTCTTTCACCTAGCGACACGTTCCCACCAGGTCACTGCATCTAAACGGTGTGTGTGTGTGTGTGTGTGTGTGTGTGTGTGTGTGTGTGTGTGTTCCACATTTCACCTGTAAACAACTATTTGATACGTTTCTTGCCAGACGATGGCTCAGGTGAGCACACATTCAGACGATATACACACATTCCACAACACACTCTTTAACCTTCAGCAAACACCTTCAAGCCTTCTGACTAGCTGAAAACACAAAGGACAATGGTTTATCCAAGATTGCTATTTTAGAGACACAGCGTCTTCTGGTGGTACTGTTGAGGGTTGAGCAGGTGTGCACTTATCATTCACGAGAGATTATCCAGACAACACAGTGAGAAGATGTTTGCATGAAGGTTCTCAACACGCCCTTCACCCCTTGATCCACCAATCAGATCCCATTCTGCAGAACACTGCCTCTAAATAACACCATAGCCACTAGAGTCATTTTGCCCACACGCATGTTAATTTAGTGCTATAAGAAACAAATCAATTTCCTTACTACCAAGGTCTGTCATATCAAAGAATGTGCTTTGGCAGGATAAAGTCACAAGTTTTAGCTTCTCATATAAATACTGCCTTCTCATATAAATACATAAATAGCGAATATTTGAGCGTTTTGACCCAATAAAAAGCAGCAGAGCTTAGATGCGTAACAGGAGCCTGTGTAATATCACTGCTCTTCAACTTAACCCATCACACTGAGTCAGCCTGCACATGACTGCCTGCCTGTAGTGTGTGTGTGTGTGTGTGTGTGTGTGTGTGATCTAGATCAGCAGGTCTACAGCCGTTCCTCCCCCACTCCGTATGTCCACCTGGCCACACACCACGCAGCCCCAATAATATGTCCAGCTCACAAACAGCGCTCACTCGCACAAAAGACCCGAAAGAGGAAAGACAGAGTAACGAAGGGATGGAAGGAGGAGCAGAAATGATGAGGACAAAGAATGGGGGATAAAGGCCGGGGGGGGGGGGGGGGGGGGGGCACCAGTTTAATGACGTCTCACTCCGTCACTAACTTCCCGTAATATCTCAGATCTTAGGTGGGTTTAGGGGTGGAATAAGCACAATGCAGGACATTGTATGAAACTTGTTATGCAAATTATATTATATAAATTATATTTAAATGAAATCTAGAATTTAGTCACATTTATAAATTTACACCTTAGTGTAATCGCTTGATGTGCAGTCAACATGAGTAAAATGTGGGCCAAGCTTCTGACAGAGCGTAATATGAGTGTGTGTGTGTGTGTGTGTGTGAGAGAGAGAGAGAGATGGGCCTTGTATGTCGGAGGTAAACACAGTGTACGGGAGTGTGTGTGGGCGAGTTTGTTATTGTTATTGTTATTGACTGTAGTGACGCCCATTGATGAGTTCCGGCTTTGCAAAGCATGATTGGCCAAGAGAGGCCATCAGGCTCCTCCTACTTCATGCTGAAAAGATTGAGGCCAGGAGTTAAAGCCACCTACTTCAGAATCACATGACCTCTGGCAGCGTTTCCGCCCCGCCCCTCTTCACAGCAGGGATTTACAGGGATTCCTTCTGCTCAAGTTCATGGTTCTCTCAAGTGTCCTGCTACACTCAGAGCGGTTTCTCCTCCCTCACGTTTAGGGCCGAGCAGGGATGGAGGAGATGAAGCAGAAGTGTGAGGAAGCGGGTAAAAGAGACGGCAGGTGGCCGACCACAAGTGCCATCAAACCAGCTGAAACTAAATAGAGAGGCCATATCTCTCACTTCTCTACTACAAGTGTTACACGGTTATCCCAGCTGCGTTAGTCAAAACAGCAATTAAATAATCCAATATACCGCTAAAGTAAATAGCACTTAAAGGCACACAAACACTCCCTCAGAGGTCATACACAAACAAGAGCACTATTCACAGCAGGGGGAGGACCGGGCGACCGGGCAGCGTGTGGGGGACGGGCGACCGGGCAGCGTGTGGGGGACGGGCGACCGGGCAGCGTGTGGGGGACGGGCGACCGGGCAGCGTGTGGGGGACGGGCGACCGGGCAGCGTGTGGGGGACGGGCGACCGGGCAGCGTGTGGGGGACGGGCGACCGGGCAGCGTGTGGGGGACGGGCGACCGGGCAGCGTGTGGGGGACGGGCGACCGGGCAGCGTGTGGGGGACGGGCGACCGGGCAGCGTGTGGGGGACGGCGACCGGGCAGCGTGTGGGGGACGGCGACCGGGCAGCGTGTGGGGGACGGCGACCGGGCAGCATGTGATTCGTGAAAACAAATTCATGATTCCCCTCCAACTGTTTTGATACATGGATGTGTTGGAGTGGAGTCCCTCATAACCAGCTCATCAAGGTCACACTGACTGCTGTAATGGCCTTTAAAAGATTTCCTGAGATTTTTATGAGGAAGATACTGAGCAGTTCTAACCACCCTCTCTCACATTAGCATATACACATACGCGCGCGCCCATGCACGCACACAAAAAGTGTTCACCTTTAAGAACACATCTGTACATCTTGGGTCCCATTACAGCTCTATGAAAACCCAGCATGTCCATAATCAACTCTCAGCAGCTTGGGAACTTGAGGAAACCACTGGACAAGAACGCATGTTGGATTGGGTTTCTCATCCTTCTTTAAGCACTACACTGTATTTCTATTGCTTTTAATTCCGCCATATTTTTTATAACCGCCCATATTTAACTCTGTTGGGCTAACCTGATTTGGCACTGAAGGTGAGTAGGAGAGATTCATTAAACTGCTGTGTCTTGCCATCTTTGGCCAGGGCAGAAAAAATTGGGCAAGCATATGTTTTACCACAAGTTGGGTCATACAATAAAGTGTCATCAACAAGGCTAAAATAAACGCCATAATTGTCAATTATGAATAGATTTTAAGGCTAAATGGTAAGCCTGTGGCACAGACATCAAAAGAAGCCTTTTTTTTGCCAATCACAGCAACAAAAGTCAGACGTGTGCTGAGTGTGTCCAATTAACACCTTGATGAAAGCAAGTGAGAAAAAAAAAAAAACAGCAGGAGTGAAGTGCGGTAAAAAGATGGCAGCAGAGCGAATGTGAATCACGTGAGGGAGGACCCAGGGCACAGACTGAAAGAGGCGTTAGAGATGCATGAGGAGCAGCACGCCTGCCTTACAACAGATAACACAGCCAGCACAGTGAAGGCTCTCACTCACATAAATGAGCCATCGTCCATGATTCACACCTAGGCTACATTTGGAAATTGGTAGGCTATGGTGTGCTTTTATAAAAACTATCAATTATGATTATATTGTTTAACTAAACAAGATGTACATAAGCTTGGGTTAAATAAGGTAACTACATGTTTTAGCTCATTTTCATAGCTTAAAGGAGCAATACGTCATTTTCCCATCAGTTTTTACTTCATGTTATGAATCAGCCATTATACAGACACCAGCAACATGGATGTCGGAGATTCTGGACCAAAGTCCAAATATGGCTGCCAGCGTGTGCCGGTCTCGCTCTGTAGAGCAGAAACTGGTTCACTGAGGACCACAAAGCAATGATTATTCCCCTCACGTCAGCTGCACTTTGTAAAATAGAAAGATGTAAAAAAAAAAAAAAAAAAAAAATTGTTAGTAAAAAAAGACTTGTTGCACCTTTAAATCTGTGGTTTGATATCGTGTCTTGCTGCATACAATCACATTTCAGAGGACGGTCATGACCAAACTTTTCAGCATTTTGTGTTTCTTTCTATTCATGTTTTTCTCAGTCATTTTCCGGAGTCATTTCTTGGAAGCGGAAATTAATTAGCCAAATTGGTCAACAAGCTTTTATTTGACAGTTAAAAAAAGAATCTACTCGGGGGAACTCAACCAAAATTCTTTTCACTATATGACAATAAAGTACAAAACTGTGCAAAACTCTACAAGCACAATTGCATACCGTGTTGTTCAACTTCCTATTGTTGTGTATAGCTGTTAAAACAAAGTTATTAACAGCATTCCATATAGTATAAATATAACATTAAGGTTTATGATTAAAATGCAGGCTGGGGTATGTGCCAAAAATTGGTTATATAATTTTAAGTTTTTCCTACCTTTTATACTGCTACACTTTTGTTTTTCACAAATGTGCATTATGTGGTTTGTTTTGTGTATGTTTTCTGTTTAAAGCACACCAGCCAGCTCACAGGCCTGTGGGTCTGTCCACTGGAGAACGCTCTGGGAGAACGTTCTGAAAGATCTCAGCGTTGTTTCTTCAGGATTATTTAGTGTTTGTGGAAAGTAACTGCATTTGCTACATAAATTTGTTATAATTACCATATTCAACCCTCATTTCAAGCATCGAGCGTGAAATCTTACTCATTCATATAATTACAATGGTATAATTTTTTAGTCTATATCGTAAAGCCGTATTAGGTTAACAAACACATTAAAGATTTGCAGTGGGTCAGGTAGAAAGCTAATCTCTATTGGACATTTCATAATAAACCAACACACCCACACACACACCCCCACACCCACACCCATCCATTATTGTCTCTTTCAAAGTGATCTAACTATGACAAACTAGAGTACACACCAGGCAGGAAGTGTGTCCCCACTACGTCTTCCCACTAGGGAAACAACACATGCCTCTTTTACAGCTTCTCCTAATCCTAACCAGCTGCATGTTAAGGACTCACAGGTCTTCACCGTCTCTTCAGACAGAGAAAGCGGTATGCTCGATTTACATCAAAGACATACCTGCCCTTTCCTGTTGACACCAATGATCCCGGAGCTGGCCTCATGAGGTGCTGTGACAAAAATGGTCTCCCCACTGATTCTGTTCATGTAGATACAGGTGCCGGTCTCCAGGTCGTACAGGTGGATGTAGCCATATTTGGTAATGAGGAACACTACATCCTGTTTGGGGCTGATCTGTTAGACAGGGGAGATGCATCAGGTCAAACACTGAACATTACTCCTATATTATATTAAGAATTGTTGGCGACCTCATTCATCTTTAAAACCACGCTCATAAAAAATGGCCCTTATGAATGGCCCATATTGTGTTTACACACGTGAGGAATTATGTCTCTCCCACAGAGTACAATAATGGGACATCACATCGTGCGGGACCCTCCACCCCAATTCCCCCACCCACCCTCAACCCCATCCCGACGCCACCACCCACCTGCATAGCAACAGGAAAATCGTTCTGGGCTTCCGGAGGAAAGAAGACGTCCACAGCTTTCTTGGGAAAGGGCTGATTCCCAGTAGGTGGTGTTCCCACCTCGATGATGTGGAGCTAAAAACAACATGACAAAAAGAAAACGATCATTCCTATGGCCAGTCGAGATAATCATTTATTAGTCCCACACTGGGGAAATTCTCATGATCAGTACTTCATTATTGAGTGTTTGAAACAGTGTTTCAGACACATACATAGGGAGGGAGACACAGTCAAAGCTGTTGGTGTCACATTGGTCCTATACACACTGGCTGTCTGCTATGACTTTGTGCTGTGTATGGTTACAGTGCAGAACTTCACTGAGGATTCCAAAATGAGCTTAAAACTACTCAAATAAAAGTCTTGACTCGTATGCTGGGATGAAAAGTTACACTAGGTTACCATTTTCCGCCCCTGGTCACTCCATAACTCCATGCTGCTTCACCTGCTAACACTGAATAGCTGCTAATTCCAGACAACGTGAACTGCAGTGCGGGCTCGTGACTAATCCGGGTCCCGAGAGTAGCGGTGCACGTGCGCATACGTGCCTTTCCCCCGGCCTGGCCGCGCACGGCGAAGCAGAACAGAGTGGACTCCTCCGCGTTTCCCTCCATCTTGAACTGGGCGAAGCTGGCCGCGTGTCCCTCGATGGGCTGAGACACCTTCCTGTCCACAGAGTACAGCTGCATGGCCCCCACCACTCGGTTTTGCTGCAACACAAAGAGACACGGCGGAAATGGCAATGCGATTCCGGGGGGGGTTGACGGCCGTGGACATCACGCTTCTTAACGTTAAACCTTAGCGTATTTGTACGGGGGCTAACGCGCGTGTCTCGCGTGTCATTAACCGTAACGCGGACACAGTCATTGCGGGGAGGGTGAACTGCAGAATGCCCGTCGGAGGCACCTGGGCGGAGATGCCGATGAGAAGGAGCCACTTCTGCTTGGCGTCGGTGCGGTAGTTGATGATCTGACAGCCTGCCAGGCTGGAGTGTCGGTCAAACACTTTTATTGGCTGAGAGTCTCCCTCCATGCTCCAATGGTAGACGGCATTGTCGGTCACCAGGGCAACCGTGTTGAGGGAGATCCACTTCCAGAAGGTGACATCGTCAGTCATGGTGTGGGCCTTCATCTTACTCTTCATCTCAATGTTAAAGATCTGAAGGGTTTTCGAAGCTACAATGGAGTGAATAAGACACAAGAGTTCAATACAGGACGGGCAAATGAGAACACAGCACACACACGCACACACACCACTAGTAAAATTAAGCCACCTAATTCCACTTGATCATCATCAAGTAAAGGTTTTTTGTTGCCATGGCATCAAGCATGTGCGCCATGACCCAGGAAAAGCTGCACAGCAGTTAGATAGACGAGGCAAAGACAGGAAAGACAAAGCAATGTGTACAAGCCGCCCGATAATCCCATAATCCCATATCTGCATTCATGTAGATGTTTCACAGGAATACAGCAAGGATGTCCTGGGATGTCAAAAGGGCTCGAGTTTAATTCTGGTGAGAGGAGGTGGTCAGAGGATTTGATTTTAATGACCACACTGATGTGACTATCTGAAAAGTCAGATGAGCTAGATTGTTTCAAGGTTGGAGCATGAAGTCTGTTTACTACTTACCTCTTTGTTTTCATTCCAACAGACTATATGAACAGGCATAGAGACTTTTAGAAGTGTTAAATTATAAACATGGCCTATCTTGCCATATAAACTTGTCATATAAACTGCTATTTTGCTAATTTTGCAAATTTGGGAGGCAGGAGGGACAAAAATCACAAGATGGAGCGACGGAGTTTTCTGCAGAGGTGCAGCTGCGTTTGGCCGATGAACAAGCCAAGAAAAATGATAAATTAAAGCGTAGTGTCAAATCCTGCATTAGCCTTCATTGGTTACAGCAGATTAACGTGGTTTAGGCGCATGAGAGCATGATTCCAGTGTCACCTGATAATCACAGAGAAGAGAGTGACCACAGAAGGACAGAGGGGCCTCAGCCTGCACTGTACCCAGAGAAATGACTATGCTGGCCTATTTACAACGGTCTACTTTTACTTTACACAGGGCCTAACTTGCATATGATTTAACTTGGTTGAGGGAGTTGTAAAAGACTGACCCATATAAGCGCAATCTGAACTGATGTAACGCTTGTGAAGTAGGTTAATGAAACGTGTGGCCACAAATAGCAAATCAGAAGCCAAATCTGACCTCTTTGTATCTGCGATGGATCTTCTAATGGTAGTTTATTCATACCCACCAAAAAAAAAATCAGTGTTGTAATCTAATCTACCAGATTATCAAGCTAATCTGATCCACCATCTTAAAACTAGCCACCCTTTGGTGAAGCACAGCCGAGGCACATAATCAGGGAAAGTAAAAGGCTTGACCAGTACAGACCCTGACGCAGGATTCATTTAAGCACTTCACATAAAGGCTCAAAGAACCGTGTGCTTCATTTTAAATGGACTGTTAAAGTTATTTAAAACTTCACCAGATGCACTAAACCACAGGGCAATAAAGATGGTTCAAATAAAAGATAAGGATTCAAATGAATCAGCTGTACACCTGTGTCACGGGACCTAGAGGCCCCTGCATCATGAGGCCATAACACTTTACTGACCCACATATAAACCAGTCTTAAGAGTGGCCTACTTTTACATACATGTATGATAGGCACACTCTATGGAGGTGACTGATGGATGTCAAATTGGCAAGCATTGAAATTTTGAATGAGAAAATGTTTTTAAGGGAGGGGGGGGGGGGCCCAGACATTCATTAATAATTAATTACTTGTCTTAGGAAATCAATATGAAGAACGCATTCATACTGAATATTGCAAAAGTCAAATCCTGCTTAACAAATGGTCTTGATTCAGTTGCCAAAGTCTAAACAGTATCTCAAAGGAGGTACCCATTAGCTGACAAGAACTAGACAACTGTAGACAAGAATTTCCTTGTCATACAAATACATTGTGTGGAATGGTGAGGAATTTGAGCTAGCACTAAAAAAGAATTTAAAGTGAAGAATTTCACTTTAAAAAACAGTTCTTAAGAACCCTTTCACATAAAATTAATGACGGTTGACATTATTCCCTTATATCAATATTTCAATATTAATTATCAATGTTGCCAGCATAAACCTATAACTTAAAAATGTGTCCTTTAATTAACACCGATTTTTAAAACAGGATTGTAACTTCCACAAGTCAGAGTACTTAAGTGTTCACTCACCGTCTGCATACACATAAGAAAGCAGTAACAAACAAAAGAACAAACAAAAGAACAAACAAAACACAAAGCAATTATGGCCGCAGTGCAAAAATCAAGCCATCAGAACTGTTATCACAGCTACACTACAACTGGCTAAATATGAAAACAATGGTAGACAAATGTCAATAAACAAAAACCATTTAATAAAGAAAAATAAAGAAAAAAGGAAGAATAGCTACTACATCTGCAAACATGGATGAGGCACTGAGATGTACACATAAATGATATTCTACCTGAACGCACATCAACATTATCTGACCTGACCAACTGTACTTGTACCAACTCGTTGGTTTAAATCTCTCAAAGCCGGTGTGTGAAGGGCACCTTTAAGGGCGATGACTTTGCTGGCCGGGTTCATGATGGCACTGTCTGCCGAGATGGGGCGGCGGATGGGGGTGTTGGGGTCGGCCATGTCGATGATGACCACCTGGGCCTGCTCCCCCACCTTCTCCCGCACACAGATGAACTTATCCGACTCCATCGTCAGGGTGCTGAACCCGATGTTGGCCGGGTTGATCCCCAAATTCTGGAGCTGAGGACGAAGAGTGAAGAGGACGCGCGCGTGAGCGTTCAGTGTATGAGAAGGCAGCAGGACTCTGCTGGGGGAAACCGGAGGAGTTTCCCCTACAACACAAACAGTTCTAACAGCATAAACACATCTAACACGCATTTGATTCTTGGTTGGAATTCTTCTCTTTTGTCAGCCAGTAGATGTCAGTAAACCCTCTGTTAATGAGAATAGAGTTGCAATATTAGTAATGAAGGCAAAACTGTTCATAGGAGATAAAAAAATCATCCTGTGAAAATGTTTTGGTAACTACACGTAAAATAACAGTAAAAGCCCTGCGAATGACGCGATAATCCCCACCGCCCCCAACGAGCCCTACACACACGTCTGTGCAGCTCCATGTTTGCGGGGAGACTCCCTGAACAGCAGGTTGGACCCCAACAGCACAGCCACTGCTGTGATACTGTCTCGTCTGGCATCTGTACGGAGATAAGCTGGGACTATCTCGCGATTCTGGCCACCTGTGTGTGTGTGTGTGTGTGTGTGTGTGTGTGTGTGTGTGTGTGTGTGCGCGCGACCCCCTCTGTGCCAGGTTTTACCTCATGATCGTGTCATAAACAAGACTCCAAGACTGCTGATGTGGAATGAAGATTTGTCCATCATCATATCTGATTTTAAGACACAGGTCGGATACATCATAAGTTCACCATGTAAGTTGATACCTTTCTGACAGAGGGTGCTTGCACTGTGTAGTGCGCAACTTCAAAGCACAGATTTCAACCCATCACAACTGCACCCGATGATGCACGCGAGAGTGGATGAGAATGGGGGCGTGGCAGAGGGCCCAATGGGGGGCGTGGCAGAGGGCCCGACGGGGGGGCGTGGCAGCATGCCGGCTCTGCACCACCGCACCGGCTGCTTCAGAGGCTCCGCTCCTCCGCCTGAACCACGGGAACTGGCAGCCAAAGCGCACAGTGGGAGAGCAACACGGGGCGTGAAGCAGGCAGCAGGGTGGAACCAGAGGGTTCAAGCCAAAGGGGCGGGGCCAGATGGGCGGAGCCTGTGACAGCGCAGTGGAGCAAGCCAGGACACCACAGGTGTAAAACTGCCATGTCAATCTACATCTGGACCCAGTACACATCACCCCAAGAGTTTCTCGTTCACAGTGAGAAAACCCTTTTTGAAATACACGGAAGTTTTAAATATACGTCTGTGAGGAATGATCCGACTGACGTGGTTCTGGAGACATTTATCACAGGGCACTGCGCAGCTGTCTGGGTGACGCCGATTCTGCTCGTCACTGAAGGGACAGGACTGTTCAGTACCGCAGACCCGGTCCTGCACAGCACATAAAACTAACGGCAGCAACAAAGAGAATGCAGGGCTTTCATAAACCACCACCGCCACAGTCACCTACACCGCACAGGAGCTGGGCTGGACGTACACACACACACACACACAACGCTGCGACGACCACCTTCCCGCCAGCCGTGGCACGGGTACGACTCCACCCGCTGCTACACACGTGGACCTGCTGTGTGGACACATTTGTGTGTTCAGATGCGAGAGGCGAGATACACATTACTCATGATGGAGAGACTTATCTAACCGCCCTTTCTAAATGCACGCTACTACAACACGCAACTGCCTCGATTGTGCTACTCGCACTCCAGTGAGAAGACAACTTCAGCAACCTCACGCTTAGTCACGTCTGACCAAGGGCTCTTCACACACGCGCTCACTCAGTAGCCAGAACACACACAGCGCAACGCCGCTGACCCACCACAAGGTGGCGCTGTGCAACAGGCTTCACCTACACACCACCTCCCAGTCTCTGCACTGCAGATCTAATACAGAGAACTGCGTTCTTGTTTCCAGGAAGTTCTCAACGGAACTTGGAGCTCTTTTTTTATCAATGCAGAGCGCAGGGCGACACAACCCAACGCCACACCCCAACGCCACACCCACATTCTCTTGTCACATGATCAGGAAGTTCCAGATCAAAAGCGTGACAAAATCCCATCACGTGCGCAAGAGGCACAGGAGGGTTGTGAATTAATCCAAAGGAATGACTGGAAGAAGATGAACTTCCTCCAAAAGCTGTCGGGGTAACATGCCATACGACTACTGCATTCCTAGAACATAAATATGATCAGTATCAAATATCTGTTCGGTAATCAATCGACTTTGATGCATTTTGTAGTCTGAAGTACAGTGCAACATCTCTGATGGCATCATGCATAACATCACTATCCCAACACTGTTCTGATTGGCTGTGGGGAAGTCCTGCCCTTGCCAGGATTCGCAGTGCAGCGAGAGGCGGGGACAACAGTGGATCGAGGGAAAAGCGGCATGTTTCCTCTGTGCCCTGGGAAGCAATGTGATTCATCCACGATCCAGCGCTGCTGGCTACTTCAGCTCCACCGCAGACACAGTGCCAACAGCAACTCGCTCCCCCCCTCAGAGACGACCTTCATCTGACATCAGACCCAGCGCCTCTCTGGAAAAGCTCAAGACGTTACAAAGAAACAAGCAGTAAGCCTATATTTGCTAACATTCCAAGAATCTCTCCAATAATGGTTGATTTTTTTTTAGATGCTATTTTTCCCCAAAGCCCTCGTCCAATCAGAAGTTTGTTCCAACTTGGAGTTCAAGTCATGTGATTACAACGACGCTCTCCACAGAGCAGGTCTTTGCTTTCATATTGACTGCCTGAGATTTCCCTAATACACACAACAATCCAGTTCAAACAGAATTGTGAGAACTGTGGGATTTTGTTGTTGTGGCAGGCTCTCTCTCTCTCTCCATATATATATATATGTTAGATCATTCAAAGACTTACGTTATGGCATGTTTATGAAAACAGCAAATTTGCTTACTCCTGATGTATGACTTTGGAATAGGCTGTAAGAGACATACGGGAGAATCATCAGAGAGCAGATAAACTGGCTTTCTACACACACGCGCATGTATGTATGTGTGGACTCTTGGACTGCTAGTTCAGAGCCGAGGCGGAGTACTGAAAAACAGTGAGTCAGCAGCACACACACACACACACACACACACACACACACCCCCCCCAGGTGGGGGGGGGGGGGGGGGGGGGGGGGCGTAACTCCAGAATCATGGTTTCTATCATACCGATGGCTTCCTTGGCAAAGTTCTTCTGACAGTTACAGCCCTACAGTTTGACAACACTGGGGACACAGGGACTGGCTGGTACACTGTAGACGTCAAAATAATGGGGATGACCCCAGCATCCTTTAAATGACATTAGAGTACGAGTGTGTCCTCTACACCATCAGTATATGCAGTTGGGCACTCTCCATCTCTCTCACCACAACGTCAGTGTGGCCGACTGCTCACCACACACAAAACATGGCCAGAGAACCAGTGGAGGCACCTTTCACAGTGTTGGTGAAGGCTTCACACCACCACCACCACCCATAACCAGCTACACTGGCACAAGTCTGCAGGAGTCTAACCCCTCACACTCAGTCCCTTCCAACCATGAAGCACTAGAAGAACCTCAAACGGACACCCAGAATCTTCCTCTTCCTCAGCAGATGCGCTGGTCTGTCACTCATACACACTGTCCGCACATCCTCTTCATCACTACCGACCTCCCACAGGAAGCTCGGCGGCCATTATGACCCCCCCCCCCCCCTTCCATCTGCACCCACAGAGAGAAGATGGCCACTAGCTCAGCACTAACTCCTCGTGTCCACAGATCAGGGGAGGATGTGGAATGTGCTGACTCGTGCAGCGATCCGTCACGGCCTCCACAACAGGAAGCAGCAGCCTATTGTCTGCCGAGCTGAGGCGACATGACGACCATCTCCACGGTCACCTCAATCGGTGGGGACATGTGACCAGCCAGGCGGTGGCACAGCAGAGAGAAGGGAAGAGGAAAGGGAAAAGCTGGAATGCATGCACGTACACACACACACACACACACACACACACACACACACACACACACACACACACACACACAGTAGAGCTTCCTTAACATAGGGTAAAGGATCTGGGCTGACCAATGAGAACAGCTGATCTGTATCCACATGAGGCAGTCATGAGTTGTCAGCAGTTTAGCAGGTGAAAGTTTAAAGATCAAAAGTGGTCCAGCACTTTAAGATGAGGTATTAAATGCTATACTACTGCTGTAAAACATCAAATATTCACCATCAGACTTACAACCACATGACCTGCTCCTGACAGACTGACCTGTTACATGCAGCTTAGGAACCGGTCAATAATTGTAGAAAACGTAGGCCTACTTTGACCGATTGAATGTGATGACTTGGCTACCGAAATTGATGAGCTCAATATCAGAAATTCACATCCCATAGGACTGAATAGGGCACGACTCTGGATCTACAATCACCAATTCAGCAACATCATCTCTTCACGTTCTACAAGCAGACAGGCTGGAACAATGTGCTTCACGAGTCTGACAAACTGCACAAGCCACTTTCCGCTGATCAGTTTCGTAGTTAGTGAGGCAACTGAATAACTAAACAGTGGTTGAACAGAGTGGTTGAGCTGGTGTTAACCACCAGCTCCCTCCTACCCACACTGGCTCTAGTCCGAGCAGGGCAGTTCAGCGTCAGAGCTGGGCATGTCACCTGTGAAGCCACAATGAGTGGTTATGATGAAAATACATGACCTACTTAAATTACAAACGTGTAATGGGGAAGAAAAAAAAAACATTACATCATTTTCTCAACTAAAGCCTTACACGTATAACTATAGAAACCTACGTCACAGGACCCGAAAGTTCAGACGTTGTCCCAACATGCCTGCAAGCAGCAACACACCTCGTGTCGAGTCCTTGTGTCAGTAAAAACACTGCCGTGTACGTGGAGGATTTAGCAAGACACATGTCACGCAGAGCCAGTGTGCATGAGCGCAGAAGCCATTCAAAAGCCATTAAAGAAACCTGCTTGCTTCTTTGAACTTGCCTGAACAGCTTGCTTTTCCTAATGACATTTCCTAAATGTCAGAAATAGCATCTAATAGAACACATGTGAAATGTTTATTTTCTGCAGTATGTGTAGAGGCCCAGGACAATTTTATACAAAGAAGGATAATGAAGTAAATCTGGGACTCTGAGGCGAAAGACGAGGTGCTTATGTTCCGGAATTTTCCCACAGAGTAATCACAGCAGAAATCACAACAAATGATGAGAAACACGAACACCACTCCGAGATTTAGGTGAACTGTACTATTTAGCACAAGTGCCTGCAGTTTCAAAGTGTGAGCAGTTTTACACACAACTGAAATACTGCAGCTATGTGACCTGAACAGCTTCAACAGGTCCACTCTCAGACTGGGCATCGCCGATCGCCAGAACATGAACACGCGACACAGGCACCTGCAAGTTCCCGAGTAGACCCTGTGACGGTTAGCAAGCGTCGGACGGCATCAATAGACCCTGGTACGGTTAACAAGCGTTGGACAGCATCAGCAGCCTAAACGAAAAGCTTGCTCACTTGCAAGTGCACACAAGTAAACCCGGACGGTTCTATCACGATATACACGGCATGCGCTCAAATCCTCAGCTACGTTCCAGGATTCATTCTGATGGTGAATGCACTGAAATTTCAGCCATCTAAAATATTTTGTCAAAAATGGTTGAAAGCCAGGACTTTGCTACTGTTAATAGAAAAACTATTGTTAAAGAAGTCTTGAATTCTAACACCTTCCAAATTTTAAATGTCTCTATGCAGAACAAAATCACCTAGAGGAGGAGGATGAGGAGGAGGAGTGGAGGAGGAGGAGGGGGGGGGCCCTCAGCGGGTGCAGCAGGGAGCGCCCAGGGCCTAACTCTGATAACAGCACGTCAAATAAACGGCCTCCCACCATTCGACGTGCAAAAATAACCTTGACATGCCAAGGTCAAACACCCCAAACCTGACGCGTTTTATTCACTGCAGCCTTATTACAGGCTCTTTTGTTGCTATAATTCCCAGTCAGGAGCTGCCAAGACAACCGACCACAAATCAGTAAATGTGACCATTTTGACCTCTTCAATTACTTAATCAAAAAAGTTTGCAAATAATGACATTTGTCAAGATTCATACTGCGTCATAATTAAGCATCTGTAGAAAAGGCCCCACTCATCACAAGTGCTGTAATCAAGCCCAAGCACTTTCACTCTGGGTGTTGCCAAAGACACTGGCCAAATCAAACATTCCTCCATGTGGATTCTAATTTTGGGCCATATTGTGTTTGCAGTCCCACGATTTCTTCCTTGGCCTTCTAAGCCAATGGATGTTTGAAGACAAAGAGAAAAAACTGCTGCAACTTTAGCAGACATTAAATAAGCCGTTCAACTAGAGTGTCTGAAATGATGAAAGGAGCATCTGTCAGTCGTACCGTAGAGCTGAGAGGATTAAGGGCCTCGCTCCAGGGCCCGACGCTGGCTGCACACGGCAGAACATGGACTCAAACCCACAATCTTCTGAATGAGAAGTAGGCCACCACTACTACTTCTCCCAACTCATTGTTACAATTCTTTTTAAACCCTGCTAAAAAAACAGTATTTACTGAGAGGACGTTGAATGTATGTACATGTATTTTACTTTTAAAAAGTAGTATTTTAAAATGGTATGGTGCTGATATGGCGTCATTCTCCATGTCATTTCTCGCGGGTTTTCATTATAAAACACATGTTTGGAGACCAAAGAAGCTGGTGGGATTGTGAAAAATCTAGTAGTATGTGGTCCCCTGTCACCGTTAAAGTCATGTAGTGTGCACGATTCCCGACTTCAACACAGCAATTTGGGCAGTGTGAACTGTACACAGAGACCTGACGGCTCTACAAGTCCTGTGGTGTGACCAGCTCTCAGCCATCACAGGGCTTTACGTGAAGAGGCGTGGCTTTGTGTGAAGAGGCGTGGCGTCTGGGTGCACCTGCACAAGCCGCCCAGGTAACCTCCGGGTGGATGAGTGGCTAAACTGGCGTTGTTGTATTGTGCCCACGATCTGATGATTCACACCGATTTTGTCGTTGCTACTTAAGCAAACGTTGCTCAACATTTCTATTCGTCTGCTAACAACTTGAAATTTGCTTCTTTGGTAGGACAATAAAATGGCTAGTTCAGTTGGCACTCCATGTAAAATACTTTTTGATTTATTAAAAAAAAAAAGTATCTAATTAATATTTTGTGTATGTTACACGTTCACTTGTACGGTGACAAGAAGTGAATGGACACAGCTAGCTACCTAGCTGGCCCGGTAAATGACAGGAGAAGGCGGCATTCAGCTAGTTAGCTTAGCCACCGTGTAATCAATCGTTTAACCAAGCCCGGCTCGCGAACCGATTAAACAAAAGCTACAGCCGGCGACCAAAGGCACTTCTGGGATTCAACCGACTCAAATTCAAATTATCCGCACAGCTACAAGTCGTCGAGCGCTCGGTCGGTCGGTGGCCTTGTCGGTGCCTCAGTTATGCCCGCTAGTGCGCTCGTACGGGAGGTCATTTTGAGAGGGAGTGAAGCGGGCTAAGTAGCTCGGCTGAGGACGGACGCCCACTGAGACGGATCACTGCGCGTTGTTCACGCGGATATAACTTAAAACGTACCTGCAGGTGCTCCTGAAATCTGATGGGCAGGATCTGAGCCATGATGGTCCCTCTTCTCCTTATTCCTGCTGTGTTACTGGCTGGCTAAACAACTGCGGCTCGAACCAAGCCGGACTACCCGAGGACGGCGGGCGGCGGGGGCGAGTTGTCTGACAGGAGATTGTCTTTCGTAAGGGCGCCGGGGGAAACGTTAGCTGCTGTAGTCGCCCGATGAATGTTAAATAGGCACTTCAACTCCAGAATGACACTCGCCGCTGGACTGAACTCTAGGAACCTGCAATGGCGGCAGAACCTGTCCGGGGTAGGAACATTCCGGAAATGGGTCTAGACTTTAATGGGGCGGAGGAATACGAATACGGATATTTGACATGTAAATCTGTTGTTCGTATTCGATTGATATTTCGAATTCATTTGCACGTAAATGTAAAACGGTATGGGTTTTTTTTAATAGACATTAATGAATTAAGTTGGATTGTGACTATTAAAAGACCATCAAAATCTACCGGCACTACTTCTTTAGATTTCGCCCTTTGATATTTGCCACATCATTCGTACTCGTGAACTGACGTCAGTTCCGATATAAATTCTACCGTTTTGCTGCTCATACCCAGAACATTCAACGGTTTTTGAAAAAAAAAGTAATCAGTGCACTGAAACCTCTAAGTAATTGACCGGATTTAGTCTTTCTGCAGCAATATTTACTCCCCGATAATCAAGATAAATCTGAAATTTGTTATAACAGCTCCATTCTACCTGGACTGATATCAGATGACCAATAGGTTATAATACTTGTTTTCTTCAGTTTCTGCGAGCCACAAAGTACGGGTTCTCGGCTCCAGTTGCATATACATTAGATTCCTAACAATATTGACAATAACATCCTGTTATGTATGTATACCCATAGGTACTATATATCCAATTGAACCACAACCAAAATATCAAGCCTAGTACTGATTACATTGTTGTTTGGAAGGCATTTGATTAAGTGCAGCTTCCTTTCCACTAGTGCTTACTATTGCTTAAGTTAAAAACATGAAATATATGATGATACACCACTAGCCATTGTTTTACTGGAAAATAATTGTGCAATAGTTGATACCATTTTCATGGCAGATCTAGCAGTTGGTCATTTTTTTCATAGTCAGCAACCCTCTTTCCTGTGTAATTCCAGATAATGTTTGAGCTCCACTACTTGATCAGAAGCTCTTTAATGCAGACTCGGTCATGTCCAGTACATAAAGACCTGGAAGTGACCAACACGGACACACAATGGGCCAGTAAGCAGTGGTCATATTTTATCCCAGATCTTAACACACATATAACAATATGGCACTGAACACTAGCATTTATTTGTTCTTGATGATGTGTGCAGTTACAATAAAATTAGGCAATTCTTCCATAAATTCTTAGTGTCATCACCTGTGGAAGGAAGAGGACTGTTATGGGTGAAATATAATTGGTTCCTCTTTCACATGAAGTTAAAAGAAATTTGCTTAGCTCAGGCATAACTGAGGTAATAGCAATGAGAGTGAACTGAATAGAACTGAACAAAAGCAACCCCATATATTAAATTCTACAGTTTAATACACAAAAACGTTTGACAAGATTACACAATTAAAATTTCTAACTTCTATATATCCTATTTGACTATTCTCGAACTGACATGCATCTGTAAACTTAAAACATACAGGTGGTTGATTTTTTCAATGATTTAACACCTCAAGAGCAGACATTTTCAATTTAGTAATTTATATTATCCAAGTGCTAGATTCAGTCTGTGGGAACAGCAATGCAGTATTTTAAGTTCACCAGACCTGCATATTAAAAAGACAAATTGCCAACTATGATGATATAAAGCACAAAGTATACATGTAAATAGCTCTAGATCATTATAATCCCCAAATATAAAACGAATGCTAACGGGATTGTTCGCACTTGCTGCCACCTAGTGGCCTTATCTGGATTTTTTTTTGTCGAGCCTATAAATTCACAAAAACTCTGGAATAAGCACACATAAGAAATCTTGAATTTGATTAGAAAATGCATTTTAATGTAATCCATAATTTAAGTGGTCTGAGCAATACATAGTTCACTGTGAATAAATAAAACATTTGGTCACTGAATCTGAACTAACAAACACTAAGGTAAAGTATCAGCAAATAACGATCCCATTTAACATAAATACAGTACATCATTCCTTAACTATAAAATTTTCAAAGTCTCAAATATTTCTAATCCAATACATACAAAGATTAAGTTATAAACACTTGATTACAAATCCTCTAAAGTGCAAAGAGTTATAGTACTTAAAAAAAGTCAAATTTGAAAGGAGGGGGGAAGTGACAATATAACTACAAAAATACTTTTAAAAATGTGGTCAGTCATCTTAGTGGTGTACTGGAAACCCTTTTCTTTCCCAGACAGCAATTAATTAACACTGCTACAGTAGCTGCTCGGGCTGCCCAGCCCAGTGCGGTGCAGTGTTGGGCCAATATCCATGCTTGCTTCTGTAGCTATTGGATACCCAGCCATTTGGTTTGAAGGAGAGGTTGTGTCTCCCTGAGGGCCGGGCAGGGTAGTTTGGGCGGGGAGGGCCATGGACTTTTCCTTGGCCAAGGTTCCTCCTGGAACCTGGGTGCCACACAGGGGCTCCGGGGTGGATATGCTGTTCAAAAAGAATGCATAAATGACAAACAGATGTCATTACAACCTTAAATTCACCACAACATGGGAATAAACACTCGTGAGAAATATTTAATCTGAGAACGTGTTTGTGTGTGTATATATAACCTATCAAACACTGTAATCACCCTGACTAAGCTCACTTAATGACTAGTTAAAACAGTTAAATCTGTAGTTACAGTCACACCATTAACATGGTGCACTGAACAACCATAAGCCTCAGGACCTGGTATGGAAGGTGATGAGAGAAACCAGCGAAGAATCTTGGCTCCCTGCAGCCACTGTCCTCGTCAGAAGAAGATCCTGAATGATAATCCGACGTCACTCTGTCTACAGCACTCGTCACCTTCTTCGTAACATCTTCTTTATCATCATCGTCGTCACTCGAGAAACTGGCCACCGTGAAGGCAAGATTCTTTTCACCATATCTTCATAACATCAGAGAAGCAAAATTGCATCTTAGTATCTTTCCTTCTGACTTTTTAACATTTCCACCAATTTAAGTCAATATCAAATATGTGGTTCAATTAAATAATGGTTCAAGTATTCAAAACTAATCCATCAGCTTATTTGCTTAGGCAAGTGATTTAAATTACTACTGTTCTGATGTAGCGTTTTACTCTCCCTCAGCCCAATATGGTTGAACCCTCACTGCTCAAGGCCTCATTTTTCCACTTTGTAACAATCATCACATCCAGCCAAAGTCATGCAGTCCCTTCCACTCACTCACTCCTTAAACTCGCAGCTGGTCTTCAAAGAGATAAACATCACCAAGGATCCACATATGGTGTGACAGAAGACTCACCTGCAGCACACCTGACCTGGGTCTACCCACAACGTGAGCTCTTTGGGGAGGCCGAGGTCCTTGTACTGCACCCCACTCTCCACACAGGCCCGCAGCAGCTCCGCATCCTCCTTATGGAACCGGTTAACTCGAATACACCTGCAGGGCATTACAACAACATCATTGCTAAAAAAAAAAACCAAAAAGGTAAATGTGATTTAACCGTGACTGAATCAAACTGCCAAAAAACCCCCCACATTAAAGAATGGTCACCAAGAGATGCATTTTAGGGTCTGTACCTGAAAGCCTGACCCTTGCTGGGGTTGTCCGTATACCAGTGTCCTCTAAACTTCTCCTGCAGAGCCACAGTAAGTCGCTCCACAAACAGATCCACTTTTCCTGCATCCAACTTCTCCGCCTTCTTAATTAACCGCTTTAGGAAAAACACCACCGCTGCGATTTCTTTTTTCATTGTTAGCTGTTGAGCTGAAGCCCTGGTCCAAATGCTATGAAGACACGTGAGGAACAGAAACACGTTAGTGCGTCGTCCTGATGTACAGCGTTTCCTCTAGTGCGTTTCTCAGTGAAATAACAATAAACCGTGCGGTATGCCACTCAATATTTTCCAGGCAAACTGTGTTACTATACGGGACAATTTAGAGTTTGTTGACTAGTTACTGAGCGACGTGTGTCCAAACCCAGAGACCCGACACTAATGAATTCAGAAACATCGGCGGGACAATTCAGATAATGGCGCGCTTAGCATCACAAACGGGACATTGCTAAGCTCGCTACAAAACCCAGGTAAGCCAGTCAGCAATACGTGAACCCGTTAAATAAATATTTACACTCTCCAAACGTGCTTTACGTAGACACGAACATCGTTAAACAAACATATTATAACGTGAACGGTTTTTTTTTTACATATATACCCAAACAGCTAACATGGCTAGCTACCTTCCAGTCATACAATGGCAGCCTTGCGTGCTAGCTAGCTAGCAGGTAGCTATGTATCTTTCAAGAGCCACAAATAGGTACCGAGTACTTTCATAAATACACGTTGTCCGTTTTAATGACAGCTGCAGATAGACGTGTCTTCTGTTTTAGGGACAACTGGAGATAGACGTGTCTTCAGTTAGGGACAGCCAGCTGGTCCTGGACTTGGCCTTGTTGTCACAATTAGTTTATTCATCTTAAAGCAGTTATTTTAATAATTGGAGGACAACGAAGGACATCTTTTTTGGAGGACATCTTTAAAACTATTTTTAAATAAAAAGAAAGGAAAAGTACTTACTGTGTTTTCCGTTCATCAACATGTGGGTTAAGTCCTGCCTCGACGGAAGGAGATCCTGTGATTCTTAAACTGCGTCACTCTCTGTCTAAAAGGGGCGCGGACAACGAAGGGACCTCCTGTTTTAACCCTTTCAGGACGCTGTTTGTTTAGACCTACGTCAACGACGAAAATGACGTAACCGCGGTGGTTCGTGTGTATGGAGTCAAATATATCGTGTGCCTCTCGAATTTTGTAATTTCGCGCGCACCGCGCTTCAGCGCGATGAACAGTCATGTTTGCAGGCTTCATACATGTTTATAAGGTGGAATTAAACCACTTGTACGGAACTTGTTCAAGGTCCATTTCAATATTTCCAAGCACGTTAAACTTAAGTATTTATACATATACTCGAAATTAGTTTTTTATCACATTATTTAATGGTTGTTTCAGGGTTGCCAACTTTTCAAGATCGCTTGGAGTGAGATTTCAACCTGGAGGAGGTGGCGAGTGTAAATTGTGGACACAAATTAAGTATTATATCGCTATCTATCGATCGCCGGTGGTTGGCTCCAGAGCGAACTAGTAACTAATTGAATCACAGATGTGGATCAGAGGTAAATAAACTACATTTTTTTTTCGGCGTGAGAAATCGGAAGTGTGGTGTGAGAGCGTGTGAAAACGGTCAAATGTGTGTGTCTCACGCTCAATGCGTGAGAGTTGGCAACCCTGTTGTTTATTTTCAAAACGCCCAATCTTAACGACTTCACGTTCTCTCGTGTTTCACTCTGGAATTACAAGAGGCTTGTATTTGTAAACCTAATATAATCGATCAATCTAATCGATCAATATAATCGATCTATTCAGTGAGGCAGCTATTTAATGTGAAACGAAGTACACTTGCAATTTCAAGAATTTTCAAGTACTTTAGCCTAAATTCCAGCACTTTTCAACAAACACATTAAGGGCGTACTCACACTAGGCACGGTTTGCTGGTTCCGTGCTGGGGCCCGGTTACCCCCCCTCCCCACTCCCCCTCTGGCCTGCACTCACACTGGCTTCATCAAGCCGGCCCGAGCACGCTTACGTCATCACAACATGACTTTATTTGGAATAAAAGCGCGCTCGCACAACACTATGGAGTCCCCAATTCTCTTTTTATTGTATTTTTGGAGTCGTTTTGGGAGTGTAGAAACACGGTGCAAGCACATATTTACTGATAATTTAACACAACGATTGTCTGCTAATTGCTTTGCCGCCATGCCTGTGTAACGTGAGCGAGTACCAGCGAAATGAACCAATCAGACGAGGGCTGCCAAGCGGGCCCGGATAGCGCTCACACTAGAAGCGAACCGTGCCCGAGTCCACACGAATCGTGCCCTGGCCCACCTCTTCAAGCGGGCCCGAGCATGGTTAACTGATCCGGGCACGGTTGGAGTGATCACACTAGCCAAACGAACCGTGCTTCGGCAGGGAACCGTGCCCGGGCCCGGATCACAGACCCTAGTGTGAGTACGCCCTAAAATTTGTCAGCTAAATGTCCCTTCCCCTGTTTTTGAGGGGTGTTTCTTTATATTACCACATATCGTTTTGGAGAACATTGCAAAGAAGGTGACAAGCCAAGTATAAACTATGGTGTGATTTTTGTATCAAAAGTTCCACACAAGCGAAAGTAAATCTGCAGGCAAAATTCTTAGCATCAAGAGCAGAAAGTATATGTTGTGAATGCAAAACAGAAAAAAATATATCAAAAGCTGCGAAGCTGGTGGGGTGGGCGTGGCTTGGTTCCAGAGGCAGTTTCAGAGCTCTGTGTCAGTCCCAAATCAGTGACCAATGGAGATTGCAGAGGAACGCCTTCATCTAAGACCCTCCCACACGTGAAATGTGTTCCAAAACTCAGAAGCAAAAAACGAAGCAGAGATTCCAGAAGCAAACAAGTACCCCTCGCTGCAGAATCAAAAGTCCAGGGGGTGGAGCTGGATCTAGATCCAACTCCTCCCACCGTCCATAGTTTCTTTTGGTCGGTCCAGGGGGTGGGCGGAGCTGCATCTAATCCAACTCCTCCTACGTGTCGCTTACGTTTTCCGACCAGGAAATAGAAATCCAATAAATTCACCCTTTTACCGTTTAAAGATCAAAATGTTCTTTGAGTGTTATTTAAATAACACAAGAAAATGTAAAAGTGGACAGGAATAAGGATCTGTGATTGCCAACATAATAAAGTACAGGACATTTCTTAAATATGTACTATTTCATTTTTTTTACCTTTAATAAAAATAACTTTTTCCGTTAGGACGGTATACTTCAGGTGTGCAGAATGGACAGTGGTATTTACTGCAACAAGTAGTGCACTGCACAACTGAAAGCATCTGTCCGTTTTCAAAACCGTGATATGCATCTATAGATGGATGAAAAACATAAATAGCATTATATTAGTTGTGAAGTTTTTCTGAGAACTGGTTAATGAGGATCATGGCCGTTACATGCACACACTACTGAATAACCCCCCCTCGACGTGTCCATGCGGTACCGAACAGCACAACCATTACAAATTTTAAATAACTACAGCAAACACGAATTAATTTAACAGTTTATGTCCAATATGAAGAACACAACATACATAAGTATTTAATACATCTGTATTCTGTTTAGCTAACCGCTCATCTTCTAACATCAGTTTTTACCGTCACTTACTTAGACACCTAGATAAACTTAACAGTGGCTGTTTGTGCAAACAGAAATAGTCAGATTTAGTATAATCACCAAAGGAAACTAGTTACTAGCATTAGCAAGATGAAAATTTGTATATTATTAACCTACTTTCACATTCGTGATTGTTCACAAATGAACGGCAAGTGAGTAAATAGTAATAGCAATTTAGGACGACAACAGTGATTTGGAATGGCTGATCTGATACAACTCTGCAGAGAGCAATTACTTCAGACCAATGAAAACACGATGGTGGGAGGAGTTGGATCTAAGATCCAGCTCCACCCCCTGGACTTTTGCTTCTGCAGCGAGGGGCAAAAGACCTTACTGGGAAAATCCAAAAAAAAAAAACCCAAAACCAATGAAACCAAAAACTGTCAAAATCCAAACAAAAATAAGTTTCAAGTAATCAATTATATTTTAAATATATATATTTGATATATTTTTTTCTGTTTTGCATTCACAACATATACTTTCTGGTCTTGATGCTAAGAATTTTGCCTGCAGATTTACTTTTGCATCTGTGGAACTTTTGATACAAAAATCACTCCATAATAAACGCTTCCACCGCTTGCGCAGGTTCAGAAGAGGTGTGCGGAGTCTTGCACTACGGTCACTCGCACAGCCTCTAAGGAATAAAGTGCAGGCCCGTAGCCAGGGGGGATCGAAGGGTTCGTTCGATCCCCCCCCGCCGCCCCTGCACCCTCCCTCCGTACACACATGCCCCTCAAGATAGGTAGGCTATTCAATGAATGAATTGTTAATCTCCGGTGAATATACAGACGAACAAATAAGGACAGCAACAACAGACTCACAACAAACTTATAACAGTGTTGCCAACTCTCACGCAATGCGCGTAAGACACACGCATTTGACCGTTTTCACACGCTCACACAACATGCATCCGATTTCTCATGCTGAAAAAAAAATCTAGTTTATTTATCTCCGATCTACATCTATGATTCCAAGAGTTACTAGTTTGCTCTGGCGCCAACCACTGGCGATCGATCGCTTTAGGCACAGCATAGAGGAAACATAAGACATAACTCCCCCCCGGTCAACGTTTGACCCCCCCCCCCCCCCCCCCCACCCCCAAATCAAATCTCAGTCCTAGTGATTTTGAAAAGTTGGCAACCTTGCTTATAATGAATAAAATATGTGTAAATAAAAGGTTTGAAGTGTGCTCGTGTATTTAGGGGGCATTGGAGTAGAGAGCCAAATGAAGTCCACTTTTGGGGGAAAAAGATCCCCCCCTGTCACGTTGTGGGGGGGCCCCCTACCGGTCGCCCCCGGTTACAGCGGCAGCGGCCCTGTTTTTGGTCACGTGATGTTCGTCCCTCAGGTGGGCGGGACCCGTGATCCGTCTCACCTGAGGGTCGTTTGTTCGTCTATATACGTCTTGTCTTTGTACCAGTTGACTGCTGGTTATTATTTCCTTCATTTGGAACAATGCACAGGTTTTTGGTTTGCACACTTTCTATTAAACCATCCTCTTTCCCTGAGACTTGGCGT
Source organism: Brachyhypopomus gauderio (assembly GCF_052324685.1). Classification (NCBI taxonomy): domain Eukaryota; kingdom Metazoa; phylum Chordata; class Actinopteri; order Gymnotiformes; family Hypopomidae; genus Brachyhypopomus; species Brachyhypopomus gauderio. The sequence goes on along the minus strand of NC_135220.1, from coordinate 20,616,390 downwards.
GATCGCTTCCTTTTTGAGTTGCTCACCCTGCCCGTCACACCCCCATCACAATGCTGGCTACGGGCCTGAAGTGTAATCTATTTACTGTGCTGAATCTTAAAACGACAATTTCATCAAACATTAAATAAACATGCAAAATTGAATGGCTTAATTGAAACCCTTACCTTGAACAAATTCTGATATTCAAATCCAGTAATGTTGCTCATGCCATCCCTAGCTACAAAGTAATTTTATCTAATAGAAACCACATAGATCTGCATGTTTTAGACTCTTTTAAATTTTGTGACTGAATCAATTCATGTGGTCACATTTATATAGGTAGATATTTGAATAAAAGTATGTGTATTTTATGTGTAGCTATTATGGAATATCGTGGCTACAATATGGAAGAGCAGTAAACTGCTACTTTGAAATAACGTGAAATTATGTTATTATAAAATATGTTATTTGTTAATTGAACAGTGTGTTTCGGGGCCTGAAAAATAAGAACTCCAACACTATAATGTGTTTTTTTCCAGAGTAGGTTTTCTTTTGTTTTGCCAGCTAGGTATCATTAACAGAGTTATAAAACAAATCACATGGGCTGGTTTATAATTTGCAAACTACAAAAACGCTGCAAACATTAACTGGTCCACATCACTGCAGGACCCGTTTGTCCATGCCATTTTCAGAGTTAAACATTGCACTAATTTTTGTACGATGCTCAATTGGTACTAATGGGCCCAAAGTGTGCAAGGAAAATATCCCCCACACCATTTCACCACCAGCAGCAGCCTGAGCCGTTGATACAAGGCAGGATGGATCCATGCTTTCATGTTGTTGATACTAAATTCTGACCATTCAGGACATCCATAATCCAGTAATACCACAATTCCTTGAGAGCACTGGATGTAACCTGATACTCCAGCCTGAGATGACCAGTTCACTACGCAATTTGCATAGAGCCCTACAAATGACCCTACGGCTCCCTCGTGTTACAGCAAGTGTCAATGTTCACACTGTATAATAACAAAGTAATTACAAAGTGTAATAATCCATCTGGTCTCAAAAATCACCAGAGCAGAAGGTAAACCCGGCATGAAAAATCCAAAACGGAAGCCTTCTAGCTGGAGCCTCTGTGATAGCTTTTAGCAGGCTGATGCTCTCAACAAAGGGAAGAATATTTATACTGATGAAAGGGTTGAAATGTTGGAGGGGTGCTTTGCATAAAGTTACAGTGTATCATAAAAGTACATGCCTGGGGATACAACAGTTGGCCTCTAGAGGGTACTGGTAACAGACAGAAAGGGTTGTTGTAACTTAAAAAAGACTATTCTGTGCTCCCTACATACAGCCCAGAGAAGGCTGGTAATAATGGTTTCTGTTCATTAGTCACACCCAGAAGCTGTGAATTATTGTGAAATTGTGAGTACTTTTTATCCCTACCTTGGCAAGTTAACGTGAGAAACGTTTAATAATGGCATACAGCATAGAAAGCCAGCTGAGAAAGCTTGCTGGAAACAAAAACCTTTCCCTGAGCTCAGTGTAGAGATGACAAGACAAGACAACTTTAATAACGATCTCTTTTTATTAACAAAAGCACTGATTGTAGCAGAAACACAAGGGTTGATATAAATATCCTCCATGCAATTCACTATAGTAACAGGGTTACAGTTCATAAATGGCAGTAAAAACGAGGAAACGTTTAATTAAGTTTGAGGAGACACTGACCACAGAAATAATGTAATGGAAACCAGTACTTTGAGCTAACAGCACAGCAGTTCACTACAGTCAGAACATATTATGAGACATGTATGTGCAACAGTGCTGCCAGGAAACTAAACGTGGGGCCGGACATCTGATTTGACGATTACGGATTAAGGGAGCAGCAGAAGAGTGGAGGCTGCCTTGGTGATGGTCTTAATGTATTCTTTATAATCACTGCCCCCATATGTGCCCAGTAGGTAGTTCAGAATACCAATGATGCACATGAGGAAGAGGAACGAGAGGACCCGTTTTCCAAACAGGAAGCCAGGAGTGCTGTGGCAACACAAAGCCAAAAAAAGAAGAAATGTCTCAATAACGTCTTGCTAAGTTTGCACATTAGCACACAGCCCCCAAAACACCCCAATCACAAAGACGGTAACAGTAGAACACAAATAGGAACATGTGCCATTTTATTCTGAAGGCATAAAAGAGTAACAGAAACTTTGAGTCAGGTATGCAAAAAAAAAAAAACCTGCAGAATCAGCACACTACAGGTTGTAATCTGTGCAGGCTTGCCAATAAGCCCACGTCAATGACACATCACCAGAATAACAGAATATGATGAGAGATTAGAAAAGTGTATGCAGTATAGTGTAATAATGCAGTGGTATATGTTACGTTTTGATGATTACCTTTGAGACGTCTGCCCCATGTATCCAATAAAGTACTTGTGTCTGGCCACGAGATACATAAGTCCAGCAAAGGCTGCCGGTGCTGTGAAGCAATATATTACTGCATTAGAAAATATTTTAAGGATCTCTGAGTGGGTTAATAAAGTTTTAAAATAAGATTTTCTTATTTGTACATTTTAAAGTGATTTCACTAGAAACTGCTCAAAATTAATAGGTTTAATTGCAACTCATACATACATAATTTATCACTGGACATACATAATCGGTACCATTACTTGCTAACTGAAAAACAGCTTAACACCTTCTAACAAAATTTCAGGGAACAGAATAAATAAAATCAAAATATATTTTTCTTTGTGTTATGTTTGGTGTTGTTTTTTTAGTTTAGCAGAACTCCACGTCATATCATATTTGCAATTTGAACTCGTTACCACAGTACTGGGCAACTATTTTGTACAATCAAAGTAAGCCAGTGGCAACTATGGCCATCAGGTTCCAAGTATGTGTGTGTTTGTGCATGTCTGCCATTCCCTCCTCATGTATGTGAGTGTCAGACCTCCTCGCTGTGTCTGGTTAGTAGTGTACAGCATGGTTATCAGTCTGTGTGTCACACCCTAGTTTCATGCTGCACCCATGTTTCCCCCTTGTTTACATGTAAATCTAAGCCCTAGTGTTTGTTTTGTCCTTTGTTAGTCATTGACCCTTGTTACGTGTATTGCAATGTTGTGTGTGACTTATTAGATATTATTTTTAAAATATGAACCATGTCTTAACATCCTGCCCAGCTTCTACTGTGACAGTATAATTCATTAAAAGCTAAATAACATAAATGTTTACCAGAAAAAATTATCCATCATAATTATTATCCTTACTTGTTGATATGTGCTGCTTCAGTAGCAGTTTGTGACCCACTAATGGAGAAATGGGGAGTGGAATGTGTGTGTGTGTGTGTGTGTGTGTGTGTGTGTGTGTGTAAATATGTACATATTTCAACTGAAATAATATAGTGTATCTCTTCCTCAGCCAGTACAGAACATGCCACAGCCCTGGTTATTGCAGATAAACTCCCTCATCTATTTGAGGGGCTTTGACCCTAATTTTGAAAGCTTGGTGGTTTTCTAATTTCACCAACACCACTTCCTGACTGGGATGTTATCTTGACCAATGTAGCTCCTTCTGCTGTTTGAAACAACGTTTAAGGCTGTACTACTTGATCCGTTTTACACTGAATTGGTCAAGGTAAAAACAATAAAACAACATATGATCTAGTGCACATTAGGTAGGATGTTTTATTACCTCCTAAAAGGAAGTTGAATGGGTACAGTGACATGACACTACAACACACAACATTAAAATCCACAACCTATCCAGATAGCTCACAGATCTCAACAATTTGATCTACAACTCTGGAATCTAAATTATTGTTTTACCTACTTGCATGATCAAAGTCATAGTGCGCATTAAATGCATCTTTCTTATTCTTTGAAAGGAAAGGAAGTACTGACCACTGAGAAGATGTTTTTCCTTTTGGTGTATTTACACTGTTGCTAACTTCCTGACCAGCATTTGTTTTTCTGTGGTTTGCTGGTAGATGAGTTGCAAGGCATTTCATTGATCTAACAGTGATTTACTAGAAAAGTGTTTCTATTGATCAGTTAATCAGTGAAATAGAAAGTGTTTTCTTTGTCATGTATGTGATTCAGTGACATGCTAAAATAACTGATCAATGGACAACAGCTACCAATTCACTCCAGAAGGATGATAAGTAGGTGTCAGTCCGAGTGTTTTGCTAGATGGTGGACAGGGAGCTGAAAAACTGCATGTCTAGCCGTCCTACTCTATAGCAAACTAAGAGAAATAATAAAAGTGCAACGAATTGATCATTACATCAATTGATCTTTTCACTCCTCAGCTAACTAGTATGCCAGACTAGTCAATAGTCATTATAGAAACAGCAATAAGATTAATACAAATTAGTGAGCTAAGTTCTAGTGGGTGTTGTAGCTAATAAAATAAATACAGACACCAACACAGACTTACAACACAATCCCATTCTAGATCACAGGCTCCGTACAGCACAATTCGAACAAGCTATTCATTCTGTCTGGTTTTTGTAGTAACCCGCTTGCTGCATAACCCGCTTGCTGCAGCCTGTACACACTGATTTCCATAACCATGTTTCTACCCCGTGTAGTTCTGAAGTGATTTACGTCCATTACAGAGCAATGAAGACTGACCAATTCAGCCCAGTTAGTAGCTGCAGGGTATCGCACGCAAAAATCTCAGCAATGTATGAAGGGTTAAAACATATATAAGCTATGCTTTATTAAATAATAATAAACATTCAAATGTGGTTAATCAACTGTATGCTTTTTAGGTATGTAGAGTTGGCATAATTAACAGATTCATGTATAACATCAAACAAGTCACAGCACCTTGACTGAGGCAGAAACCAGCACACCACATGACTGCCAGGAACGTTGGATACATATCCATGCAGTTTCGGCTGGAAGGACAGAAAGAAGATCGTTATTATCTGAATAAAATTTATTTGAAATAAAAAGTATGTAGCACATGAAAACAACTCTTGATGGATTCTTTATCTAACTTTATCTACAGTAATAATACTAATAACACTGTAAGAAATCTGAGTCCATTGTTATTTCACAGAAATGCTGATCTGAGGTCAGATTATCCGATTTCATCCGATTCTCATTCAGGCAGATCTGAAAATAAAGGTTGACCTAGAAATGCCACTCTACTCTGATATGCATTATAATTACTGGCCAAGGAATAAATAACTTTGGGGAAGCTGTCAATTCAGATCATATCAATGCGCAATTCAGATGTTCAAATAATCCGTGTTCTTCCCTCCCCTCCTCTACATGTGCTCAGCATTTGGATGAGCACATGGTAATGATCAGTATTTGCAAAATGTTGAAATTAACCGTCCTATATTACTTACTTAATGTATGAATTACTTAAGACATTGTGTGCCTTCAGAAGAGGATGTGAAAAAACCATGATCGTTTCCTCTTGTGACCAATGAACATTTTCTCTTGCATGATTACTGTTGGGTGCTGGTGCATGACAGAAGGCTTATGAGTGCACATATGTGTAGTTTAAGAAGTTATTGTTAATCCAGGGAATTATTCACGAATACATTTAAGATAACTTTCCCTCTCCTGTCTTTTAGGCGGGAAAAAGGTCATGGCTGACCCAGGTTAGTGCTAAGACAAACCGCTACCCCACTGGGAGAAGTTCCCGTTGTCTGTTCTTAACCAGTAGTTTTAGGCAAATCACATGTAAAGTCCATGCTGCATGGCATGGAAAAGTTCCATACACTATGCAAAAGAACTCATGCAGAAAGACAAACTATTCTCTGCATTGTAATTACATACCAAAATTGAATGAAAGTATTGGTCATTCTTCGTTCCATGTTTGCTTAGGAATGGTCACACTTACTTGGCACACACTAAACGCTCAAACGCAGCAGTTTTGCCATTATGCGCCTCCTTCTCAACCTTCTGAGCGAAGAACGCTGTGATGCATTAAAAAAAACACATAAAAACCTGATAGCAAGCAGCCATTTAATAACACTGGATGCAGTGTTAGATACAAATGTAATTACCAAAATTACCTAGAAGAATGACCTACCATTCTGCATAACACTGAGTAGTGTTACGAGCACCAGTAAGAATATATACTCCATCACTAGGTCATCCATGTTGTTTCAGAGGTAATGCTGTGTCACTGTCTCTCAGAGGTGATCAAAGGCTTTACTGATGACAATCAACCAGGGGAACATCTCTTATCTGACTTCTCATGATGCATTTCCTGTTGTGATGACAGGAACTCTCACACATTTTTAAACATCATCATGAGGTACAGTTTTATTATTTATATATTTTTTTAACTGTTGGGGTGTAGGGGCGACTGTAAAATCTAACGGTCAAATGCAATAAGTGCAAAAGGAAATTCCATCTTTTGCATTTATCAGAAATGAAAATAAATCAGTTGGGCACTTCAAATGCAAAAATGACTCTGGACCCTGAAGGTAGCACTTAACAGAATGCATTAATATAGCATGCGCAGGTTAAATAAGCTTTTTAGGAAAATGTGGACCAAATACCTGATGTGACAGTCATCCACACCATTAAAGCATTTTTGCTGCTGGTGTCATGACTGGCTAGTCAAGTGATTTCAAACAGTGAAAAATCATATGAAAGAAATATATATAATATGAAAGAAAATCATATTTGATATCTTATATATACACTATATTGCCAGAAGTATTTGCTTGCTCCTAAATATGAAATTTCTGTTTGGGAACGACAGCACCTCGGTCACGAAATGGTAGGCCACGTAAACTGACGGAGTGGGGTCAGCGGACGCTGAAGCGCATAGTGTAAAGAGGTCGCCACCTTTCTGCAGAGCCAATCACTACAGACATCCAAACTTCATATGGCCTTCGGATTAGCTCAAGAACAGTGTGCCGAGAGCTTCGTGGAATGGGTTGTTTTTCAGGAGCAGGGCTTGGCCCCTTAGTTCCAGTGAAAGGAACTCTGAATTCTTCAGCATACCAAGACCTTTTGGACAATTCCATGCTCACAGCTTTGTGGGAAGTTTGGAGCTGGGCCCCTTCCTCTTCTAACATGACTGTGCACCGGTGCACAAAGCAAGGTCCATAAAGACCTGGATTGCAGAGTCTGGTGTGGATGAACTTGACTGGCCTGCACAGAGCCCTGACCTCAACCTGAGATGTTCTAGCTGCAAGGGTGGACCAACGTCATATTGAACCCTATGGATTAGGAATGTCACTTAAGCTCATATGTAAGTCAAGGAAGGTGAGCAAATACTTTGGCAATATAGTGTGTATATATATATATATTATATATATATATATATATACACACACACACACACACACACACACACACACACACACACGCGTACATAGTGCCAATAGGAACCGGCATAATGTCTGAAGCACCTATCAACGCTCCATAACAGGCTGAAAATAGCATGCTTTGAAGGTGGCATTTCCCTATTACACACCTATTATTATTTGCATAATACAAAATAAACAGTAGCTCTCTCACTGACTCAGTGTTGCATGGCATAACGAATAGAAGATTAATCACATTAATTACATCATATAATAGGATCTCTGACCAAATAAGGAAATGCTCTTAAAAACACCATCTTCATAGAAAATGTAATTAAATTCTTTTAATTTACACCTGCCCCATCATTCACTGATCATGATCAACATCTAACGTTACCTTTGGTTTATGAAGGACGATTCTACTTCTTCATACATGTTTACAAAATGACTAGAGAGCACCTCTCATATCCACAAGATCAATGCTGATCACCCTTTCTTAGAAAAAACCAGTTTTCAACATTGTAGTGCAGTGTTTTCTGTTATGCATCTCCCTTTACTTGGTTTTTTGCCCATGTGCTCTGATTCTGTCCACAGGCCTTTTTACCCCCACAGCTTGCTCATTTAGGGCCTTAACCCAGTTTGTTTTTTTTTATTAATAAAAAAAAAAAAACTATATGCATCATTTCAAATGAAGCTGAGCTAAACACAAAAGCTAGAGGGCATCCTCTAGTGGTACAACTAATTAGCACATCATTACAATTCCTAGCAGGATTAAATAAATTTAGCCAAGCCTACCACTTGCTACATGTACTAGTGGCTTTTCAAACAATACACTGCTTTTAAAGCTGTTGTAAATGACTTGAGAATCCTTGAGACTTGAGAAGCATTACAACATACAAATGTAAAGAAATCCTCATTTATTATGCTTTACAAAATTGTACAAGTCTATACAAAATTTTACAAGGACTTTATGTAATGCTCTGAACAACAAAATTGAACCAACATGCAAACAGCCCAAACGATTTTAAACACTAATCTTCAAGTATGGGACAAATTATAAGCGATCTGTTCTGAGAAGAATCATCCTTTATAAGGAAATCTGCTCATTACATAAGTTGCTCATTACTTCTGAAAACGGACCTATACATTAATTTAACATGCTGTGGAGATGATTGTGGTCTAACACAAGAATACTACTGATCCAAGATCAGTTTGTCAATTAAATCAATTACCTCTACAGAGGCGCTAATCCTTGCTTAGCCTTGTTCACTGAGACATGGCACAAATACCTGATACATACTGTCCAGGGCCTAAAGTCATACGATTATCAAAAAAACATGTCAAGTGCATTAAAATCAGTGTTGTCAATAGTGGATTGCTGTCCCCCTGCCCCTGAGATGAATTCTTCAAGAAAATCATTTTGATTGGTGGAGGAAGGGTTATTCAGAACAGGCTCTGGAAGCACAAAGTCTGTAAGGTCTGCTGTGGCTGCTTTCGGGGTCTCACGCGGGCTGTCTTCAGAGGTCTCGCTACCTTGACTACTGGCCAATATCTCCAAGAGGCCTGTGCTGTCAGGCGATAGGTTGCTGGCGGTTGTGGCGGGAGACAGAAGATCGGCGAAGAAACGGTCGTAGGCCGGGCTGCTGCGGGCCGAAGTGCTGGAGGTGACGGAGTACAGTGAGGTGATGTCTGTGCTGTCCGGTCTGGGACGGACCTCCCCGTCACCTTTACCCAACAGAAGCAGATTCAGCTTTGCCAGCTTCTTCTTCTTCGCTTTCAACTTCTTCATGAGCTTCAGCCTGAGGGCGTCAGTGGCGGATAGACTCTTGGCTGCTGAAGCCCTTGGTATTTTATCTGCCCACGCCTCTGGCGTGCCGACGGGCGCTGCTGAGCCGCCAGAGTGGGCCAAAGGCTTCTGTGAAAGAGCAACGGTGGGATGAGGCGGCTTTGTGAGAGGATGCCGTGATTCTACTCCCGGAAGGACGGGACTCGGGGAACTCTTGGCTTTGAAGCCGCCAAAAAGCTCGGCAGGTTTTGCTGGTAGGACATCACCGCCTTCACTTGACAGGTCAGGTTTTGGTGGTGAGGTTTGGAGAGGTACTCTCACTGGTGTGGACCGATGAGAGGGGTGCTGCTGATATAAGAAAGACATGCTGGAGACGGTGGGGTTTGACAAGAGACTGGAGGGTGGAGGCTGGTTCACTTGTAGGGGTTCTGCTGCTGCTGGAGCCGTGGGCCTCACTACTGAAGGAAGAACGATTTCCGAAGCTGCTGGTGTAGATGAAGCCTCCACAGTAGTAGTTTTCTTGGGTTTTGTGGCGCATGGGGCTTGAGAAACCAATGTTTTCTCTGGTACTGCAGTGACTCTAGACTTAACAGGCTTTGCTACACCCTCCAGGGTCTTTCCCTCCGCATCTACCTCCACCTCAACCAGCGTGAGAGTGACAATATCGTCATGGGAAAGACCCTCAAAAGTGTCGAGCAGTGTTGTGTTGCCTATAGACGCATTTAGCTTGGGGACGGTCTTGTTATCGTCTTCACTTACAGTCAAAGCTTCTACGATGCAAGTGTCATTTGGCACAGAACTGGCCGAGTCATGGTGGTGGTCACCCTCATTTCCACTGTCCACTGCTGGTGCAAGCTGGTCTACTGTCCTCGACGTTGCTTCCCAGAAGACGATGTGGAACTCTTTGGCTGGGAGGGTAAACCGTTTGTGGGTTATGCTATGGGGGTACTTCAAATCATCAAATTCTAGCCATAATCCTGTGGAAGAATGAAAACATTAGCAGATTTAGCACTAGAACATTGCCGATGATACATGAAGCAGCATTTGTGCACAGCAATTTGGGATATTAGCATTAGCTAAAAAGTGTTTGGAAGGTATTACAGAAGCCATTTGTGGCAAAATCAAATACTTTCATATAATATTTGTCTCAGATTTATATTTCGATAACAGGGCTCCAGACTGCGACTAAAATGGTTGCAAATTGCAATCGCACAATTTGCAATATTTGTAATATAATTGTGATACAATAGCGTTATTTTTTTAGGGTTGAGGATTTTTTGTAATTGGAAAAAATATCCACCATTTTCTTTTAAGTTTGTTTTTTTTTAATAGCTTTAGCTCCCACTTACATGGACGTCTGCCTATCAAAAAAATGTCTACATAAATGTAAATGTGCTATATTTTGTCAATTGTGATTTTTTACACCCCAATCGAAATTTGACCTCTGCTTTTAACCCATCTGTGCAGTCAGAACACACACACACACACACTAGTGATTACTAGGGGGCTGTGGATCACACGTGCCCAGAGCAGTGGGCAGCCCTAGCCCGGCGCCGGGGAACAGTTGGGGTTAGGTGCCTTGTTCAAGGACACCTCAGTCATGGCCTTAGGTCTGGGAATCGAACCCACGACCCTCCGGTTACAAGACCAGTTCCCTACCACCAGGCCATGATCGCCCCTACATCACAGCTACATCACCGCCTACTGAGCCAGGCTGAAGTGTATTAGCATTAGCGCACTGAGCTCCAGAGTAGAAGACAGTGTGCTATGAAATGTAAATAGTAAATAAAAAGATGCAGTCAATACAGCCATCAATTATAGAAAAATGAAACGATTATTATCTGAAATGGTCTTCACAGTAGACTCACCATCAGGCTGCAGGATCCAAGTGACAAAGTGCTCGAGTTCCCTGTTGTACTGTATAATAGTTGTAATATCATAGTGCGTCCCCTGGAACTGGAAGGAGTACCTGGAGACGTCCTTTCGTGGTAGTCCTTCCACAAAGTGCAAGGCAAGCACAGAGGATACTCTGGAAAAAGAACAGAAATCAATAAAACCAGAAATAAACGGATACAAACATTAAACCAAACTTGTATTATAACTTGTATAATAACTTGTGTTATTTTTGCCATCCTCACTTCTGAAAAACCAGTTTCCTCCTCTGGTTTTTGCGATGGCAGTTGTTACACTGAGCTCGGTGGACTGCTTGGAGTGGGTGCCAATCTGACACCAGCTGCGTGAACGTCGTTATGGTCTTTTCCACGCTGTGGACATAAAACACACTTGTGTGAATGCATCATTCCCATTCAACTCCTTACATTTAGGATCAAGAGAAAGTAATATCAATAATACCCCATGACCACTGTCAAAGATGGTCATTAAAAAAAGGACTTTACTGGTTAGAAATCATGTAGGAATGATTTACTTTATTTGTTGCATTACAAAGTGTCTGCGCATATATATTTTATCTTTCTGGATTCCAACAAGAAAAGTTTACAGTCTTACAGTCTAACCCAGTGGTTAGATCTGGTTACCACTGGGTACAGTACCAAAATGTGAGAAACACACACACGAGTGGAATCAGATAAACGAAAAACTGGAGCCGTAATACAAGTTAAAATGGTACCTGGTGTTAACAGCATAACCACACGATTTGCACGTGAACTCCCACACTGCGGCATGCTGGAACACACTCTGGGCCCAGTCGTCTGTCTGGAGGAGAAGGGGAAGAGCAAACACAGGGGTCTCCTGCTGGCCTGTGGACCCACACACACACAAACACACACACACACACACACACACACACACACACACACACACACACACACACACATTAACACCAAGCACAGCAACAAACCTTCACTACAACTAAACCCAGTGCCACAAAGATTTCACTTGTCTACCCAGGGACATGAACTACACAATATATAATTTATTAATCTAAAGCGCAATATTGGCCACGGAAAAATATTTATCTAATCCATCAAATTCTTTCTCCTTCGATCTGTGAGCCTCCTGCACTAATCTCAGGTAAGTGTTCTCTGAGTGTCGTGATCAATCACAGCACTTACATTATCCCACTAGAGGAAATCATTTTGGTAAACACAATGTGAGCCAAATTTTAATCAAAAAGGCTCACAACTTAATATAAAACATACTGCAATCAGTGCTTAATCACACAGTAATGAGAAGGTTCTTACCCAGTTCACACCGGAGCTTCGGTTTAAGGATTCTGAAGACAGACAACTGGAGAGCTACTAGTTCCTGCTCTGCTTTGTGCAGCACATTCAGTGGGATTAGCACAGCACTTCCTGTTGGGATTAATGGGATGTAAAAAACAAAAATCACAAAAGATACATATGACAACATTAATGTAGCACCAGACAGACCCAGATTCTACTTTATACCTACTAACCTTGACATTTTTGCTCCTTGGCTTTAATATATGCACAAATCTTCTTGTACCCTTCGGACAGGTCAACCACGGTGCGGTGTTTGCTGGGAAAGTTTTTGGGCAACCTCACATTTTCACACAGAGCTTCTCTGAATGCTCTGAAGTGCACTAGAGCTACCAACAACGAATCTAACCAGCACAGATTGTCTCTGTTTTTCCAGAATAAGTGTGGCCGTGTAGTGACCATCTCCACAAGGTCTGGCTTTGTTTCGTCGAGCAGCATTGCCCCTCCAATGTCCTCCTGAGTGCTGCTGACATAATCTCCTACCCGTTCATCAGAATAGCCTGTGGCAGCGGTGGAGACCTCAGTGGATACCCTCTTGTCACCATTTACAACCAACATCTGCTCGCTGTGACCTTCAGTGAACAGCTTCTCTTCAGATAATTCAACGGACAATGGAGAATCACTCTCATCAGCGCTGGACAGACTGACGTTTGCCTCAGACAAAACGTCAGGCTCCGCTTTACGTCGTTTGGGGGGTGGATGGGAGTCTTCACAGTCAGCCTGGGGAGACTTCCTCCTACAGCCATTTACACTTCGAGCTGAAGCCAAGCTGGCGTAAACATCCTCCAGAGGCGAACTCACCAGAGGGAAAAGGCACTGAACAGGGACGAGGAGGTTACGCAACATTACTGTAAAGACAGAGTCCTGCAGAATCCCACATTGACACTAACACACATTATTCATTAACTGCTAGTACAACTATGAATATCCCATTCCTACAACATTTAACACTTTCGTAACTAATCAGTTTGAAGGTTTTTTCCTGAGCATCTTGGTCATGATGACAAGACATGTAAGCATCTCGTTCGAACACAAATATTAATTATTGAGCTATAAAGGAGTGTAACATTCTAAATATTGGTAGTCATTTTTAGTTGTAATTATTAGTAATAAATATTTTTGTAGATATACTCCTTTTTGAGCTACTGACAAACCTGGTTAACTCGAGCTATTATCTTACTCAAATTATGAAACCTTTACTTTACAAGATGGTAGTAAATATTAAAGTAGTGAGAAGGGAAACATGCTCAGTTTATGTAAGGTATGATATGTCATACCTGTGGGCTGGTACAGAGTGTGATGGATTCCTTTAAGTTGACTGCATATGAGCGAAGAGTGTTTGTCTGTCCTTTTGCAGAGCACCAAGGACAGTCTCCATTAGGCCCTCCTTTGCCTTCATCCTTAGTGAGGGGAAAAAAAAACAATGCATTAAAATATTGCTTAAAGCATCCACAAAACACTTTTTGCTTATATTACAACAGTTCACCTGTGTCACCACACAAGCTGTGTCACTTAAAGTGAATTAGTACCACAATGGATTTACTGATTAACAGTGATTCTCACTATTAATATTTAAGTACCGCACAAGTTAAGTCTTTCGCCTTTTATAAAGATTTCCGTGCTCCCACTGACATTTCTGAGTGGTTCAATAAAAAGAATTTGTTCACATGCAGTGTCCAATTCTGAAATGTTTCAAAAGAATTTATTGAATGGCTTTGCACAAGTGACAGAAGGGGGAGAACCGAGTATGACTGACTTTGCTCAAATACCCCGCCAGCTCTGGGCTCTGCGCCCCTACAACAGTGCCTTCACCCTTCATTGCTACTGTGTGGTCGGTGTGGACTCCGTTATTTGGTGTCGCCCGGCGCCATAAGGTCAACATTACCATGTCCCTGGATCACAGGTCTCACCCTGAACCGTGCTGAAACAAGAAACAAGGTCCCGTCAGACGGCACACAGTGTGGGGACAAATATACCAGTTACGAGCCCCTGTGTTAAGCGCACACACAGACTTTATCCTCAGAGCAGACGGAGACTGTGGTGTCTGTGAACACACATCGACCGCTAAGCAATAAGACTAAGATGATTAGTAACACATGGAAGCAAAACGGAAATAGCGACACTGTCTTATAAAAGCAAAAAAGTTAACGCCAGTTAACCTAGTTAGCACTTGGGTGCCCAAGACCACGTTATGATACTTAATTATAAAATATTTAATTCCTAATTTATTATTCCCACAACAAAGACGTAATCGATTCCAGTGTATTTCAGAAAATAAACGTTTCTGTTGTTATTCAAAAAGGCAGTAAGTTTAGTTTATTCCTGCTTTATGGACTAGCCGGCAAGACAATTACCTCCTTAACGTTTGCTAGCATCGCTAACGATAGCTAGCTAAGGCTAATCGCTTGTCTCTCTATATTTTGTATAAGAATTGAATATTTTTTATAGGCAAACTACTGAAATAAGAAGGAAGTTGCAACCACGTACCATGAGACTGAGCCAGCCACGGGGAATATTATAAACAGAATTTATATATATATTTGACAGCTCCAGCACGCCGGTATATGAAACCTCCATGTGTGTAGGCTTTCCGACGTAAATTCAACGTTCAACTTCCGGTTTTGCAACTACAGGGAATTGTGTATTAAAGAAACATACCGCCACCACGTGGATTGTGTGTGTAGTGCAGGAACCTCAACGATAAATAGTACTGTGCAAAAACAAAATGAGTCAAATAGATATGTTGTAAACTATTTGCTATGTAAGGTGTAATTTTCAGTTGACACGTTTTAATATATATTGCACGTATTAGTTAAAAACTTAGTTTTCATATTTTTTTCAGGTCATCAAGCCAACTTTGATCATTTCACCTACACACAATAAGTGTGGAAAAAACATGATCAAACCAATTAAATACTTGAATCGGCATTTTTTTTTACTAATAGAATTTAAATTAGCTCTATTTCAATAAATTTTAATGCACATGCTCTAGAACACCGTAGCCAATATATGCAGTAGATCTGCACGACATTTTTCTGTAACCGTATGTATGCACACTGAGAGATCGGAGACTGCAGCTGCCCATCCAGTGAAACAATAGGACAGGGGGCTAATGCTCCCCTTCACACTTACCCTGCTGCTTCACCACTGCTGTCACTGTTGTCCCTAACCATATTCATTTGCATAATTTTCCCAAGAAATTCTCATTAACATGCAGAAGCTTCTCCTTCCTTACAGTTTTTTTTGTGACCTGCTATCCAGATGACTATTACTGATTTTTGTTATTGTACAAAAGAACAATAGCAAAAAGATCCAATTATTATTTTATTTATTTATTTGGAATCATTGATTACAATCTCATAAACTAACATTAATCACAATCTCATGGTCACAATTTTATAATAATAATAATACACAATCATAGTATTACATACTTTAAATAGTTATCAATGTAAACAGTGGGTTATGCAAAACAGTCAGAAACAGTCATATATATACATACACAATCAGAAAAGAACATAAAGTCATAAATTATTTACCTATACCTGTGACTAAATAGTACTCTTTATATGTTGTACAAAATATTTATTCAGGGAATTTAGTAATATTGCACTAAATGTGCTCTAGATTACATAAATTCTACAAAACCAAATATATGAAAAAAGGTAGACTTCTAAATGTACTATTACAATTACTAAATCTAAATTAAAACAGCTTGAGTCTAAAGTGGACCTAAATGTGTTCATTAGAGAATTAATTAGATGCTCTAATTGAGCAAACATTGTCTCCAATCAACTAACATATTTCATAAAATTTACAATTACTATAATTGGATAGCACTTATATTTTAAACCTATTCTCCTATTAACCACATTAGGATCTCATAAGGTAAACACTTTCCTGAAATGTGTCATCTTGTGGTGTACTGTACATTTGTGACTCTCATTTAAAACACCCTTAATATGTTTATCATATAAAATGCAAATGCATAATATAAAATTATTAAAACAATAAAGAAATTGACTTAAGCACCTGTGAACTGTAAGCTTAGTGGTGTGCCAGGTTTGGTAAGATCCAGCTAATATGCATATGGTTTCACCCTACAACTCTCCCGACCACGCTCCACATAAACCCAATGATTCAATGCTGCATGTGGCACACATAGAACTCAGTAATACTATAGCTTACACCGTGCACACTATCTACCAACAGACTGCTTCAAGTTCAGCACAGAAACACTGTGCAGTTTGTATTAACCCGCCATTTAAAACACTCGTGACGTTTCACAAAAGACAGCCAATCCGCCTAGGTCTGTTATTAGGACAATGGAAAGTTTTCCACCAATCACTGGCACGTTCGGCTTGGCGGTAGCCAATAGGGCTGAAGACCCACTGAGAGTAATGTTACAGAGCCGAGAGCGGAGTGAGAAGACTGCGTATCGCTATTACCTCCACACAGCCATTGCAGTACATTGAGAATCAGCTCCAGCCTTTGGTAAGTGTCAAGCTATAGAAATTTTGAAGTATGGGTAAGTAAAGGTATGTCTGAAATAATGCAAGGAATCATAAGTAAATTATATAAAAACAAGCCCGTAATGTCGATATTTTTGTGTATTTACATTTTTTATTAAGCGTTAAAATAACCCCTAAATTAACCAAGGTATTATCCTCTCATTGAAATGAGTACGTTATAACCTCAGGTAGACTAATTTCTTTGTGCTATAAAAAGAAATTAAAATATGTGCCTTAACCTGAAATTTTAATCGCTAATGGTCTCAGTTTAACGTTTCCCGAATATTCGTTATAGTTAACGTTCGGCGGACAACTGGTTGACTGAATTGCGTACAAACAAGGTCTGTGGACGGCGTTAGGGGCAGCTAGCGAGCTAGCAGGTCGGCGCTAGCTAGCCATTGCAGTGCATAGCGAGATGTCTGACATGTGAGGGCATACGGATGTAATAATTAAATGGTTAGAAAAATTGACGTATTAAAAACTTGCGATTTTTAAATCGGATACGTTTTCGTTTATGTAACCTGTTTGTCTGCAATTGCGAAATGATGGATTTAAAAATTACCTCAGGATCTGCGCTTTACTGTAATGGCTGACTGTACTCGCATAGGAAACAAGGCGAAGCCTCAGAGGCTGTGACGAGCGCAGTTCACTTCAACTTTTTCAAACCGCCTTTTCTCCCGCTGTTCGCCGTGAACCGGGCGATATTTCGCTGGAAAATAAAAATTCGACCTTTCGTCGTTGCAGCGAATCCTTTTTTGTGTTATTTCACGCGTCGCAACGTAGTTAAATCCTTAGTTGAAGTGAGGTGGGTATCGCGTTCGCTCTGCCCCCTATTGCAGGCAGTGTAATGGCTGAGCGCGGACACAAAGAGAAGGAGCCATATTCAGTGTTGGTGAAGACAAGCGGCCATTCCGAGCACACAGCAAACTCCACACAGCCCGCACATAGACTCACTACAGACCCAGTGTATTACTATACACCAGGGCGAGTGCATAGGGCTTTACGAAGGAAAAGAAATGTCAAGAACACCGATCGTCGCAGTTTATTTGTCGTGTTAAAAAGCGAACAGGAAGGCGGGTGGAGACATTTTAGGGGGACTTTCTTTCATGAAGAAGGCTTTCTCACAAAATGGAAGGAGAAATATTGCTGTCGTTGTTGACCTCCTTTCCCTCAACAAGACAGCCTGTGCGCCATTGCTATGTATGAGTACATTGAAGAAATCGTATAATTTTTTTTAATGGAGGGCAAATTTAATATTTACTCAAATTCTTAGGAATTTTTGTACTTGAACGATTTTAAGCATTGATTATCACCTAAAATAAATTAGAACGACTGGGTTTGTTTGTTTTTTCCCCCTTTTTTACTATTATTGGCCATTTTATACTTGCGTCTTTATTATGTTTAATGGTGACTTTTAAGTTTATTTTAAAGTTATTTTTAAGTTATTCCAAAACTTTAAACAAAGTCATGACGGTAAATGTTCTTTTGCTATTATAAGTTGGAATTGAGTGTAGGAAATGCCTAAAATATTTCAATGTCAACAGACGACGGATATTCACAGTAGTAAAATATTCAGATCTAAACGGAGGGGTGATCATGTCTGGACTTCTGTACATATTGATGACGTTATGGGATTATTGTTTTAACACTTTTTATTCTATTTTAGGAATACTTTGAAGATGGGGAAAGACCCAACAAAGCCAAGAGGAAAAATGTCCTCTTATGCCTATTTTGTTCAGACCTGTAGAGAGGAACATAAGAAGAAGCACCCTGACACATCTGTCAACTTTTCAGAGTTCTCTAAAAAATGCTCTGAGCGATGGAAGGTAGGTTATACTTGCATGATGATCTTTTAAAAAGCTTAAGTATTGTATATTTATTTTTCAAAATTGTAAATAATTGCTAATAATAAAAATACTAATAATAACTTCTCATATTTTGTTTAGACTATGTCAGCCAAGGAAAAAGGCAAGTTTGAAGATATGGCCAGACTTGACAAGGCACGTTATGAACGGGAGATGAAAAATTATGTTCCACCCAGAGGCGAGAAGAAGAAGAGGTTTAAGGACCCCAATGCCCCCAAGAGACCACCGTAAGAATATTGATCCCGCCCATGGCTGATCACATCAGTGAT
The DNA here is from genome assembly GCF_052324685.1 of Brachyhypopomus gauderio. Lineage (NCBI taxonomy): Eukaryota > Metazoa > Chordata > Actinopteri > Gymnotiformes > Hypopomidae > Brachyhypopomus > Brachyhypopomus gauderio. The sequence continues at coordinate 20,597,454 of NC_135220.1, read as the reverse complement.
AATTAAGTGATTTTTTATTTCACGTTGTCAATTTTCTGAAAAATACCAATAAAGGCTGCCCCCCCTTCCCCCCAATGAAGGTCGGCCTTTTTCATTTTCTGTGCGGAATATCGGCCCAAGGTGAAGGAAGAGACTCCAGGTCTCTCTATTGGAGATGTGGCCAAGAAGCTTGGAGAAATGTGGAACAAAACTTCTGCTGAAGAGAAGCAGCCTTATGAGAAGAAGGCAGCCAAGCTGAAGGAGAAATATGAGAAGGTAAGAATATGTCACTCATTCAGTTATCCACTTATTCACTGCTTGAATCCAGGAAGTATTTTTAGGGATGAATTGAGTTTCATTCACTTTGTATGCTTGTGATTTTGAGATGAACTCAAACTGGCTTCTTTTAGGATATTGCTGCGTATCGAAAGGGAAAAGTTGTGGGGGGTGCAGCAAAAGCCCCCACCAAGCCAGACAAAGCCAATGACGACGAAGACGATGACGATGATGACGAAGATGATGATGACGAAGATGACGACGATGATGATGATGAGTAAATTGGTTACAAAGTATAGCTTAGCTTCTTGTTTATAAAACATTTAACCCCCCCTGTACACATTTAACTGAGGCCATAAAAATAGATGAATAAAAGACAAACTAAAAGAAAAGAACAAAAATTATTAAGGTGGTGTATATGATATGGTTTTTAAGCTGTACAGTTTTTTTTCCCCGTTTTGTATAGTAACACTACAAAGTGTCATTTGTGTTTGTATTTCCAACTTGTATCTCCCCCGTTTCCTTTTAATTTTTTAAGCCATTATTTTGTAATAGTAGCTTCTAAGCCACTTTCCTTGCCCAGTACAGTCTAAGGGGGTTGAAATTTTGGCTTGGAGTTGGAGTTTTAGAGATGTGCAGCACACAACCTAGTTAATTGTGAGGTTGTAGTTCATATCTTAATGTATTTTCTTTATTTTCTTTCACATCACTATCATTAGTACATTTCCGTATCATACAGTTATTTTACTGTACTTTGAATACCACTGTAATTGTCACAATGATTAAAAAAAAGAAATGCAATTGTTTCATTGACATTCTGGTATGCCTCTGACATCAATAAACCTTTTTTTTAATAAGTGTATTTTTCCCCTTCCAAATCATATTGACGTGAGGATGGTGGGTTTTAAAGGGTTTCCAGAGTTAGTGTCATAATTATTGTACTGTGTGCTTCTGTTGCAGGGCTACTAAAACCTTTATAGAGAGATTACAACAAACTAGTCTCTTTTTTTCCATCTCAAAGGTTTGTATTTTGAACATGTTTAAACTGTTGTGGCTTCTTTCATTATTGAAAAATTTATGCAAAAACACCAGAGGGTGCTGGTTATGATTTATTACTGAGTTAGTTATATGCTGTTTTGTGCAAACCCAGTTGTACTTTAATGTAAAAAAAAGCCTAAAATGAATGCAGAAATTTAAGGCAAATACTTAATCCCAAACGTACCCCAGTGTGGTTCAGACTTAAGAATGTACTGCCATCTGGTGTTTGTCAAAATAAAAATGACACCAGGTTGTTCTTGTAATGTGTTTTGCTAAGTAGCCATACAGCTTCAAAGGGTATGTTTGCATTTCTGTAGCTAATAGATTTAGAATAATTGACAAATATGTGGTCATTGAGAAACCTAATACCCCCCCCCCCCCAATTAATTGGACCATAGACTAGTTAATACTGAAGATGACATTTTGGTTTATTGAGTTAAAAGTAAACATAGCCACATTTTCTGTACTTTGAAAGTAGTCCAGTTTTCCATGTACTGTTTTTAGAATATTGTAATAGAAACCTTTTCACTTACTGTAAACAGCAAACACATCCTTTAATAATAAGTACAACATTTCCTGTCCATGAACTTGGGTAATATGCCTTCCATATTCAGATGGTAATCACATGGCCAGCCTGCAAGAACAGCTAGACATTTTACTCATATGCTCATCAGCATTACAAATCAAACCTGAGAATTTCTGTATTCTGATTCTGTATATCAGAATTGTACAGGTTTGACAGGAATAGAAGGCTGTCTTTTGAGAGATCCCAGTGTTACACGCAGCGAGTCTTAGAGACAGGCTTGATACACAAACTGAGGACGGACAGTCTGATTGTTCATGAGGTGATGGATTCATCCACCTTCATCAGTTGAAACATTTAACTGCTGAGTGGCTTTGAATGCACTAAAGAACATAACCACACACGGACACAGCTGACTGTTGTGTCCATGTGGGAGGATGTTTTATCTAGCAGGTAGATAACCACATCATCTCTCCATTATCATCTTGGTATGCAAAAAGCATTGGGTCAAGCTCTGAAGTGACCAATGGTGTCAGGTGAGCTAGTAACACACTTTCCATGTAGTTGGGATTTGGTGGGATGCCAGAGTCGCTCACTTTCGTTGGTGACAGGAACCACACAATTTTCTATCTATGTAGGACTCTTGCCAGGCTGCAGGTTAAAGATGTACGCAAGAATTTCACACAAAGTATCAGAACGGTCTCAGTACACTGTCTCAGGACTCTGGGTTTGATGCTATCAGGACATAACGCCCTGCTCTTTTCCAGTCCTCCAGTTTCCTTCTTCACCTGGTCTGCAAGATAAGATGAACTGTTTTGGTTTTTATTTTTTTGTTGTTTTACTTACCTTAAATATAGCAAAGCACCCTTTACATTTACATTTATGGCATTTAGCAGACGCTCTTATCCAGAGCGACTTACAAAAGTGCTACGTAGTTGCTTGGAATCTCCAAGGTAGAATTTGAAAACAGTTGTGCATGTACCTGGGGAACAGGCAAAATATATACGGTTTATAATCACACGGTAGTTGCTTGCTATTTTCAGTATGTCCTCTGCTGTTTTGGCCTGAGTGTACTTGAGGGAGTGACACTTAAAATGTTCCTTACAAAAACAACTGAATGGTCCAACGTTACGATCAAGTTTCTTGGAAACCCCGCCTCTTTCCCTGTCGTCATTCCGTTCGGCGTCTTTCTGCGGCCATGGTAACGTCAGCACTCGACGATCAGTGCCGCGGACGTAAAAATACCTCTAAATAAAGGTAAACACTTATTTTTTCTCGACCAAACATGTATTAGAATGTAATACAGAGCCACAATTTCATGTTTATTTAAGGATATTAAAGTAAATGAAAAAAATGTGTTGCCATGCGAATCTATAGATTTCGGCGGCCTTGGTCTGAGGGCGTTTTTCGCAAGTGCCTGATGGGAATTGTTGTACCATTAACCATTTTCGCCGTCTAATGTCTAAAAGGGACTATGCGTATTAAACTACAAATCCCTAGTCAATAGTCCTAATAGCGACAAAGACGCTGGTTATGCATTTTAAGCATGCTTTAATAAATTCTTAGCGCCGTTAAGTATGTTATTAGTAATGCCTCGCACATTCACTGTCTCTAAAGTCTGCGTTTTGAGTTCATCCCGAAAAATAATTATATTTATTGGAACGTAGCCCTTTTGTAAAGGTTAAGGTTTAGTGCCTAGCTGTTCTTCAGTAGCCTACCTCGAGTGAGAGCCTTAAATACAATAAGCGTTCAACTGAACCCTATAAGTGTATAAAAGTGTATATCTGTATAAGCTTACTAACTAAACTCTTTCTCTGTTGTTGCCAGGACATTTGACTTCCAATGGCTTGTCTGCAATCGACAACATCAACAAAAACGTCTATAGTCAAACAACTGTAATGGCAATCTAATCACCCATCTTGCATCTCTTGTAGCAAATTCTCTTCCTACAATTCTATTTTGCCATGATGAATTTGACTGAGATTTGTGACAATGCAAAAAGGGGGAGAGAGTATGCATTGCTTGGGAACTACGACTCTTCCATGGTGTACTACCAGGGTGTCATACAACAGATTAACAAGCACTGTCAGGCTCTTAGGGACCCTGCACTGAAAGTTAAATGGCAGCAGGTAAGCCTTAATAAAACATACTGTTAAAGCCTAACATGACCTGTTTTATTAAAAGGAAAGGACCATAAGACAATTCAAGTCACTGGACTGATTTTTTATTTTGTGTAGCCATGTGCTCTTATCTGGCAAACATGGATAAATCATTCCTATGACAAAGATCCATGCATTGTCCTGTTGTTATTTATATCCTGACTACAGGTTAGGCAAGAGCTGGTGGATGAATATGAACAGGTCAGAAGCATTGTAAACACTCTGGAGAGTTTCAAGTTGGATAAGCCAGTTGACTTTCCTAATCCTCAACCAGAGGAATGCTCGAGGGACCCTGCAGTGTGGCCACCACCTACCCCAGCAGAGCACAGGTACAGGGGTCCCTTCTTCACCTCATTAGCTGCTCCTGCATTGGTCAGACAGTATGCTAATGTGCTCAGTGCTCTGCTTTTCCTGTCATTGCTATAGTAACAGAAATTTGTTTTCTGTGACATGCCACTAGCCAATATATGTAATTTATTAATATAACAGAGTTATTTTTACCGTACTGGACAGTTTTGAGAATGTTTAGTACCACAGATGTACCAGGACATTGAAAGTAGTGCAGTATGTAAACAACAGTATTTAACATGTGAGATCAGTATATCAGCAAGTCCGCTGGCAGTTGAGTGGTGCTGGTGTTTCACAGCATGAGGGTAGAATCATGCTAATTGGTCCGGTAATGAGGTGGTAAAGTCCTGATGCTCTGGTGTTGCTTGTCATATGGTAGAAGGTGGACCAGGCTGTGTCAAGGGTGTATGGGGTCAGTCATCAAGAGTGTTTGTTTTTATTGTTATTCTAACTACATACCAGTATATAGTGAAACAAATTAATGTTTCTCCAGGACCATGGTGCAACAAACAAAACAAAGGGAAAAACAAACAAACAAATGAACAAAAAGTGCAAACAATTAATATGAAATGCAGGACCAGTAGTCACTATAACATATAATGCAACACCAGTCAAGTACAAAAAACCCATAATGTTTAGCAGATACACATACGAACCCAACAGTCACTGAAGTTGTAGTCAAAGCAGTGTCAGAAACCAATATTCATTAAATGTAATGATATTTATTAAATATTGGATTCTTGTAGAAGGCACTATTAAGACATGTGAAAAAGTACAAGAGTGTGAGAATCAGTATTTGGTTAAATATAGAGTTCTGCCAACAGACTTGGATGTGCAGAGAAATCAAGGGAGTAAGATGGTTTCAGTTAAGTGTGGGTGAGGAAGTGTTGGGTCAGTCTCTGGGAGTTGAGGAGTCTGATGCCTTGGGGGAGGAAAGTATTGCACAGTCTGGCTGTGAGGGCCTGAACGCTTTGGTACGTTTTCCCAGACAACAGGAGAGTGAAGGCTTCATGTGATAGGTGTGTGGGATCATCCACAATGAGGCTTTGCAGATGCAGTGTGTAGAGTAAATTTCCATGAAGGAGGGGAAAGAGACCCTGGTGATCTTCTTGGCTGTCCTCACTATTCACTGCAGGGTCTTGTGGTCTCAGATGGTGTAATTCCCCAAACCTGGCAGTGATGCAGCTGCTCGGGATGCTCTTTACAATCTCTCTGTAGAACATGGTGAGGATGATGGGGGAGATGGGCTTCCCTTCGCCTCCTCAGGATGTAGAGTCGCTGCGGGGCTTTCTTGGCTGTGGAGCTGGTGTTGAGGATCCAGAAGAGGTTCTCCACTAGGCGCTCATGATGATTCCCCTAAAGAAGTCGTGAATATCAAGCGAAGACTGATTGCCCAATACTTTGCTGAAGTCAACAACATCTATTTTGCGTTGTCCATGTTTAGAGACCAGTGCAGCAGTCCTTTAGCCACTGCACCTCCTCTGTGTTCACTGACTCGTTGTCCCAGCTGATGAGACCCACAAGGGTCATGTCATCAGCAAACTTGATAATGTGGTTCAAGCTGTGCATTGCTGCACGGTCGTGGGTCAGCAGAGTGAGCAACAGTGGACTAAGCACAAAGCCCTGGGGGACCCCGCTGCTCATTGAGGGGATGCTGCTGGCTTTCCTCAGGCTTTTACAGCAGTAGAGGTCCTAATCTTTTCACCATCTTCTGGTAGGCTCATTGCCACATTGAGGAGCGGAGCCTGAATAAGGAGCAGCCACTCAAGCACGGTGACAGGACACATGTGCCAATACCTACTGTTTGCTTTCTAACTCCCAGAGCACCTGCCCAGGTGAAGAGGCCCACCAGTGGTGTGAAGCCCCAGCGCAAGGACTCTCCTGGGCTGCAGCACCGTGGACCTGCAGGGAAGGGCCAGCCCAATTTAAAACAAGACAGACCTGGTGCCCGCGACATCCGCACAAATAAAGCAAAAGAAGACAAAGTCAGTAATTCAAAAACAGAACAAAACTGAGTTCAGTCTAAGGAATTGTGCCTTGTGTCAGTGTAGCAGTAGCCAAAGTTGCTTCAGTTAAAAAAAAAAAAGGATTTCTTCTGTCTGGAAATCCTTTGGAGGGTTCATTAGGAGAAACGGCTATGAAATGTCAGCCTGCAGAATAAATTGGAGTGCGTGGAACTCCTCTCCACCCTGCAAAAATTAAATCAGAAGTACACGCTAAAGTCTTATCCTGTTGAAAGACATTTCTGACATATATTGTTAGCTATGCATTATGACTGAAATAGATGAATGTAGCATTTAGCATTACATCTAATCATCATGTTTGTCTTGGCAGTCTAAGAAGAATTCTCTGGAGGGGCAAGGTGATGGAGAGTTGAAGAAATTTGATGGTACAGGGTACGACAATGATTTGGTTGATGCCCTGGAGAGAGACATCGTGTCAAGGAATCCAAACATCCACTGGTAAATCCTGAAGGACTTGATGTTATCTCTCTGACATGAGAGAATGCTTATCGACTCAGTGACTTTTTAACCCTTTTAACAGAGAAACTATTACTATTAGTTTCTAACCACAGGACCCCTACTGCCCTTGGGGGCCAGGGTGGTTCTCTATTGACAGCTCAGCAGGTGCAGTAAGGTGTAAAACCCTAACAACATTATCATACTGTTGTTGTGTTTTACACCTCAAACATCAATTCTCCAGCACACCTATGGTTGGGAATGTTTTCGAATGTTAGCAAGGCTAATTTATTAGTACATTATTTGTACAATTTACTCGTAATGTTTATTCTTAAACACTGAATACGAATGACACTGCATTGTTGATCTGCTGTGCTCTGAGGGCTTGGACCCGTGCAGTGTGAGTGACAGCTGTCAGTCAGTGTGCTGGTGAGTCACAGTGCCGGTCTGTGACTCACCCAAGCTGCCTCATGTCATGACTCATGCAGGGACGATATAGCAGATCTGGAAGAAGCCAAGAAGCTACTGCGAGAGGCTGTGGTCCTGCCAATGTGGATGCCAGATTTCTTCAAGGGCATTCGTCGCCCATGGAAGGTTAATATGTTGCACCCAATGGGGTGTGGGGTGCAGACTTACAAGTATGCTTGGGGACTCCTACACACACACACACATACACACACACACACACAAAATACATTTTATAACTCTTGTTTCCCTAGAAACTGGCAGAAGCCGTATTAGGCTGCTAAAAGTTTTTCTCACCAGGATCTAAAACCTAAAAGACAAATTTTTCTACCTGTATGAAATTTTTGTACTGTAAAATTGTTTCCTGGGTCAGTGACCACATGCGAGAAAGAAACCAGTAAAGTATTTAATTTATTCATTTAATTTCTAATTAATTATTTCACGTATATGGTAACTAGGATGTTAGTCCACTTGGTGGCACCATTTCATAAATATGTACCATAGTGATTGGGTTCATTAAAAATATTTGTCAGATCATTGTAAACCAGCTTTGTTTGTTTCTTTTGGGGATTTTTTTGTTGTTTGGAGAGCATCCTCCCCGAGCCCTCCGTGACCTCTGCATCTCTGTTCTGCACGTCAGGGAGTACTGATGGTGGGTCCCCCTGGCACTGGGAAGACCATGCTGGCTAAAGCTGTAGCCACTGAGTGTGGTACCACCTTCTTTAATGTGTCATCCTCCACACTCACCTCCAAGTACCGTGGAGAGTCGGAGAAGCTGGTGCGTCTGCTCTTTGAAATGGTAAGGCAGTGACTGCAAACGATTCTGTCTGATTTCTTTGATGTGTGTCATTTTGGTATTAAATATGAGGCCGATGATGATGATGTGCTGGCTTGATTGTAGGCTTTCATTTAAGTGTAATCTCTTAAGCCTTTTATTCAAATAAATTAAAATGGGAAGAAGAAGGTTAGGTCATTTTGAATTTGGTTCTCTTCCCCCATCCCCCATAATGCCCTGTTTTAACAGGCTCGATTTTATGCACCTACTACTATCTTCATTGATGAGATTGATTCTATTTGTGGGAGGCGCGGAACATCAGATGAACATGAAGCGAGTCGCCGAGTAAAGTCTGAGCTTCTGGTACAGATGGATGGTGAGAGAGAGACCAGCACAAAGAGATTCAGATTTAATTAGAATTTAAGTCATTTTGGGAACTTTGTGAACCTAATTCCAGTAAATCTCCTTCAGGTGTAGGGGGCGCGTTAGAGAATGATGACCCTTCTAAAATGGTTATGGTTCTGGCTGCGACTAACTTCCCCTGGGACATCGATGAAGCGCTGAGGAGGAGACTGGAAAAGAGGATCTATATCCCCCTGCCCAGTGGTACCATCAAATTCCCCCTTTTCTCATAAACACACACACACACACACACACACACACACACACACACACACACACACACACACACACACACACACTCTCTCTCTCATGTCCAGTCTTTGGTCACACATACACACTTCATACTACTGCATATGAGCAGTCATTGCTCTTCCAGTTGAGCCACCCAGACATCCGACTCCTTGAAAGAGCACATTTAACTGCCCCTGACCTGCTTCATTCATGGGTTATATATCAGGGTTTATACAATCAGTGGCGTCCTGCTGTTACACTCACTCACTCAGGTGAAACATTGGGGTATTTTAATGAGTAATTTTTAGTTAGTGACTATAATCTAATATGGGTTTTATTATTCATTTGAGTACCAATCTAATTTGGGTTTTACTACTACTTTTCTCATTACTGTGAATGTCATGTTAGTTTTAACTGAGTGAGGCTGGCAGTTCCTAAGACGTTCATTTGGGTTTGACCGTCACATACTGGATGAGTCATCACAGCACCACTGTTTTGGAAGGCTGGTCTCCAAGATTTGCCACTATTCCAGGTTTTCTCCATTTGGAGATAATGGGTCTCCCTCACTCTGCTTGGCTGTTATCCCAGAGTCGAGGAGCTGGCTTTGTATTCCTTTCCAGAATAATATAATTCCATAACTTTCTCTTGCATAAATTGTTATTTTATAGCTCAGGCCATAGTATGCATGCTTTTTGAGAAAGCTTCTACCCGAGACTGAACGGTGTGCAGTGTTGGGGTGTGGTGAGAGTGCAGAGGTGTAGTTACCAAGGCTTCCCTCTCCAGCGAAAGGACGGGCGGAGCTTCTGAAGATTAGCCTGAAGGAGGTGGAGGTGGCTGCTGATGTTGACCTAGCCATCATTGCTGAGAAGATCGAGGGTTACTCAGGCGCTGACATCACAAACGTCTGCAGGTAGTCTGAAAACATCTAAAATGCAAACATTTCCCCAAACATAGCATTGCTTTTGTGACTACTCAACTCCTGTTTCTTAAAAAAGATGTTTTGTTGTTGCTTTAAAGATTTAGGTTAAGGTTAAAGGAATAATAATCCACAAGCTTAGTTGATAACAAAATACCAGCTACAATCCAAGCATGGGACTGCATGCATGTGACCATCCTTTGGGTGATCATTTGATCACCATGTGCTCATACATTGGTAGGGATAGGGAGACAGAATATTAACTTCTAAATGAGTTCTCAGTACTTTGTTGTGTAGATGTGGCAAACAGCACTTACCAGCCATTTATCCTGGAACACCTACCTTGCTCCAACAGTCTACTTTACTAAGTACACCTCTCTTATATATACACCTGTTTTATATATACACCTACACCAGTCTTATCTATATACACCTGTCTTATAGGGACTTCATATACAAACGCACAATTTTAGACTGCAAATTATTGTTGCTATGCGCAATCTGCCAGCCATCCCTTTCATTTCATACCTGACCACAGGATTGTTGCTACTGGATACCACCTAGGGGGCGGATCATTCTCGGCACACTATTAACACATGTCAGCAGCAGGTTTTTTGATGTGAATGTCAGGAAATATTATTTTGCCATATACAGTGTGGTCGTCCATTAAAATTTTTTACCCAGGTGTACAGGTAGATGGCTTTTACTGTGCAGAATTTGTTGTTGACCATCCATAACCTATTCCTCTATGGTTAGTTTCTCCTGACTGACCAATCAGAAACTGATCGATGGTGAACAATGTTGATAGTAACTCATAAATTATGTATGGTTACTGCAGGGTTAAATAGGTAGCTGCCTCTATTAAAAAAGACCTGCACACAGTAGGCAGGTGTTCCTAATATAGTGGCTGGTGACTACATGTCAACACCTTACCTCTTTTTATTATGCTGTTTTATAATGTAACATAATATTGTATATTGCCTTCAGTGTGTATCCACCAAATCCCTTCCTGATCCCTCAACAATAGTTGTTTGTGTTTGTGTCTGCAGGGATGCGTCCATGATGGCGATGCGTCGACGGATTCATGGGTTGAGCCCAGAAGAGATCCGAGCACTCTCCAAAGACGAGCTACAGATGCCGGTCACCATGGAGGATTTTGAACTCACGCTCAAAAAGATTTCCAAGTCTGTGTCTTCGGCAGACCTGGAGAAATATGAGGCATGGATGAATGAATTTGGCTCTGCTTGATTAGGAGAGCTGGACCTCGTGATCTTGAAGGGAGATCATATTTCTGAGGGGCTTGGGAGACTTCAGAAGCCTCATGTCTGACAGTTCAAATCGATACTCTGAAGGCAAACTTTTCTTTTCTCTCAAACATAGTGTTTTGGACATGGAGGACTGAAGGTGTGGAGTCCGTCAGTGTCTACCAAGATTTAGATATTGGACCAAGAAGCACTCTGTGCTGCTAGTTTGCACCTTTATCTTATAAAAATGCACTAATTCTGTAACTTGAAGCTGTTAGATTTTAATTTGGTTTTAATTTTATTTTATGATTTCCTTGTGTTTTTAGCCATGCAGCTATAAAACCTTTTGTTTGTCTACTATGTTGTGAAAGTTCTCCTCTCTAATCCAGAGAAACTAGACAAGGAAAGAAGATAACATTGGTTCCATGTCTGCTTTTGAAAATTGTTAGAGAACTGATGTGAAGGTACATGTGTTGTATGTTTGTGTTTACTGTGATTTTAATGACTGTGATAGTCATAATAAATGGTTTACAGCAGTATTTACTTTATTTCCAATGAGTATTTTAAGAAAATACATTCAACACCTAGTCACAGTATATAATATATACTATAACAGGTATCACCAAATGGCGGACCGCGGTCCGGATCCGGACCCGAACGCCGTCCTGTCCGGACCCAATCACATTCCTGATTAACTGGATACGGACCCAAATGCCAAAAAAATTTTAACGGGAGACTATATTTTAAACCGGAGAATTTATTTTCAGACGAGTGTTACGTTCTCCACCCATTTGAGTGTTACCATTTGAGTGTTACGTTCGCCACCGCGGACCCGGACCTAAGGTCTGAGCTATCTGCCAAAAATGGACCGCGGAAAGATTTAATTGATTACCCCTGTACTATAATATAATTATAATCTAAACTATATCATATATCATACTATATCATCATACGGTGTGCAGGTGAGTGTTTAATGATACTCATTTGATGCAAAAGGTTTTATATTGCTTTCACAAATATCAAAGACAAACTGAGATGCTATTCCTTTGATTTATTTAATAACATTTGATGATATTATTGCATATTGCATATACTGCGTTAACTCCACACACACCAACTACATGTGTAGAAAAAACATTTTTTCATTGTTTAGAAGTTGCATTGTTATTCTAAATCCTGAAAGAGGGGACACTCACAACTGTTTTTGTTCAGATGTTTATAAATTGCAAGGTATTCGGAAGAAATACCTTGTTGAAATTGGCTGGTTTTCTTCCAGGGAATTATTGTAAATATTTGATCAGCATGTGAAAATAATAATTTTGTATGCAAAATAAAATAAAATTGTTCCATCATGTTTACATGATAAGAATGTGTAGTTTAGTAACACAGTTCCAAGAAAGGAACGGTAGGTAAAAAGACAAAACAACCAAACCGGTGATTTGTACATTTTGTTTAACCTGCTTTTTAAAGAGTCCAAAGACCTTACATATTTAATGTTTGTAATGTCCCAATAAAGGAGAGATGAGATGATTTTATGACTAGATAAATTGTTCAAAAGCATTTTACACAGGTGATCACGTTTGGGTATGAAAGTTGGGTATCAGTGTTTAGAAAGCTGGTGCCCCGTCTTTTACAAGCAAGGACGGGCTAAGGTTCTCTCCTCCTTACACTTCTTGCCAAAACAATGTGTCAGCATTTTAAAACCAGACTCCTCAGTGAGCATTTCACCCTCTTTCACCCTCTAAGTCTCATAATGGGTGAGACTGACTACCCCCATGGACTGTCTATGACCTTCCACTCTGAGATGGCGTCGCATAAAAATAGTCATGTGTCTGTGATGGATAATCAGCACATGGGCACAGAGTGAATGGGTAAATTGTACATCTTTGAAAGCCCCATTAATGCTGAACGATATTTTTACAGGAACACTGATGAAACATCATGTTTTTATAATGTTTTCACTATAGTACTGGTCAGAATGAACAAATCACTACTTTCTTTTTTTTCTGGCATTTCAGGTATTATCCAAATGTTATTGGAATTCAGATTGAACATGGATTAGCAATTCTGCTGTCAGTTGTATTCAGGTAATCCATGCTGCTATTATGCTTTTGTCTGGGTTTCACATTAAACTCATAACTCAGATCTTGGCTTTGGCATTTTGTCATTGGATACCAGTAAAGTTCTACGTAAACAAAAATTCTGGAAACCTTATATTAGGACATATATCTTGGACAACAACATATATCTTACTACATCAGGCCTGAACAGAGCTTTTTGATTGTACCAAGTCTAAGTCATTTGTTGTTATTTCATTAGCTATGTAACAATGTTTCTTATTCTTGTTAATGTTTTGTAATAATGACATTATCCTACACACACAGGTAATGAGATTTATTGATGTCTTTGGGTTTCTGTAGTGTATTAACATCTAAGTATTGTCATGATGTACTGACAATTTATACAATTGAAACTGTAATGGAATTTTGAAAGGTTCTATGTAACTAACATTTTATGTTAGTTAAATTACCAGTGTAACAGCAATACTGGACCAAAAATTGGCTTGTTTGTTATGACGTGTTCAGAGCGTGTGTGTGTGTGTGTGTGTGTGTGTGTGTGCGTGCACTGGTCCTGGATCATCCCAGATATCAGAGAGATCTTGCAGTGTGAGAATGATGGGAGAGAGAGCATGACTCATTCTTTGTGGGCTGTGTGTGTGTTCATCTTCAGTGATTTATACTGTTGGTCTATGTCTGCATTTGTGTGTAAAAAAAACCTTAATATTTGCGAATTTCTGTTTGAAAGTGGTGAGTAATTAGAAAGCTTTTAATTTGAATGTTTAAAATGTTAACAGAATAGTGAACTCTAAACACATTGATTGAAATGGCTTCACATTGCTGAAAAAACCTCACAGAAGGTCTCCACCATCACAGATGGACTCAATACTGTGACAAATCCCTAGTGTGAATACACCAGAGATTTACAGAACAACCAGAGTGCATCAGACTCTGAGGAAATATGTAGAAAAAATTTAGTATTACATTCTACCAGTCAAATGATTCAAGACTTCCAACCATTCTGTCATTTGCTCTAAATATTTGACATGAAATTCACTGTATAAAGGTTGCTTTCTTTTCCTTTTTTGAAATTAAACTGACAAAACAGATGCTTTACTTCAGATCATGCAGTCTATAGTTCTGACAAAACTGTGCATGGAATTATTATTTTGTTATTGTATTGCTTCACATCTTGTAAAGCATTTCATGTTTCCCTGCCTGGTGACATGTAGACAGATGAAGAGGTATTATAAGAGAATACTATTGCTCACATTGTTGGCTGTGCAATAAATTAAAGATGTAAAGGTAGGATGACCACTGCCTGCTGAACGGCTACAAATTCTTTATATATATATATATATATATATATATATATATATATATATATGACTCTGTGATCCTGGATATAAGATCATAAATCAAATGAATGTTATAAATTATTTTCCTGCTGTTTTTGTTTGTGAATCTGCACCAGTTTTTGCATCTGTTTCCCAAACAGAAGATTTAAGTTTGGGTATATACATATAAGTAGGATTTCTTTTTATTAATGCAGGGAAATATTAACATGAATGGGAGTCCATTGGTAAGGTTGTGCATGTAGGCGTAAATATCATTTCTCTGTCTCTGGAGAGATGAATGTACGTGCTTGGTGGAGTGTCTAATGCATCTATTTTTACCCATCTCTGAATGGCCGTCTATACCATATGTCTGTGGGTAGTAACATAATCCGTGCCCTCTATCACACTGGGTCCGTACTGTGTCTGGACTGAACCTGCACATTTTAGAGTTAATGAATATCATAGAGAGATAAATAGGGGGTGGGGGGATGCACACACAAAAATGCATTTAGAAAAATGCAAATATGAAAAGCATACCTTTTAGACTCTGTGATTGTCACATGTCCAATAAAAGTCCCAGAAATTAATGTATGTTTAGGCCTATGTTTAAAAGCACTGAATTGTAGGGCTTTAAAAATGGACTCAGTACTTTTGGGGAAGCTGAGATCATGTGTCCCACAGGCATTTTTGAACATGTGTTTCAAAAGGTTATGGGCTGGTTTGCGCTCTGTAAGTTGGAAGTGAGTTGTTGTGCTCTCTCTAATATCTCCCTTGAGAAGCGGAGCTTATAGGTGTCAGTCGATATTCAGTACCACATTTCCTGTCTTACACATGTGATACTCTGCCTGCCAGAAAGAAAAAAAATATCACTTCCTGAAATTAATACTTGACATGACTTGGAATACAGTGTAAGGAATGACCAAGAGTTGAAATGGGATACTAGATACTAGAAGAGTAACAACCAATAACATAAAATGTTTTGTGTCTTTACTGGGGGTTGAGACCACACCTGTTTTATTCATCACTGTGATTAGTTATTGTCACAGGTACAATGAAATTACTTTTAGCTTGTTCCCACACATGTCTGCAAGTGGGCAGAGTGAGAGGGTTCATAGTTGCACCTCCTGCCTGTACCTGAATATTCAGTGCTGCTGTCTTTGGTCTGGGTGACCAGGAGCTGGTGACAGAGCTCGGATCACACAAGCTTCCTTCTTGAGTCCAGCACATTCAACCCAGCCTGCACGCTTGTTATGAGCTTGCCAGTGAGATACAGGATATCCCTCACGAGAGATTATAAAACACTCACTTCCCCTTACAGATGATAGAACAATCCACACCCAAACAGGAATAAACATGTCACTGCTGCGGCCTGGACAGATAACTCACTGTATTTCCAAAATGTGTATGAATGTTTAAAAAACAAACATGAAAATGAGTAATTCATATTATGTTAATGTTATGTGTAAATGAATAACATTATTTTACCATGTGTTAACATGCCCCTGTCCCATTGATCCGCCGTCACGAAGTCACATGATTGTTTCCCTTTTAGGCCAGCAGATGCCACTATTTCTGAATAAAAATAAAAAGGATATTGTGACTACAGTTATGTCCATACAAACATGGTTGCTGTTGTTGGCCTAGGTTCAGTATCACACACCTCACTGTGCACACAGGGATACTAACACAGGGCTAACAGCATTAAATATATTAGGGCTAACATTAAATATATTATTGTAGAAACCATAAATCATTCTCATATCTCTGGACAGTATTAACTGCAAGCAATACTTAACACCCATTCAAAGAGTGTCGCCTAATTTAGTTGTGTGGCTTAGACACTGTGAAGTCTGGTAATGTTTACATCAGCCATGTAAGAAATAAGAGCACTTTTGTGCATCTTTACTTAAATCTGGTGACTTAGTTACTTGTCACCAACCACACTGACCATGCTGATGTCACCTTCAACCTCAAAACATGTAGTAATCACTCAAATTAAATTTGGGTCAACATGTTGTTTTGTTGTGAAACATATGGTGTATGACAGTAGGTTATTCACTAAAAAGCACTGAGTTTGTGATGATATTATCCAGTGCTGACTCTCCATGACACTGAACATCGGAATAGAAAACTAAGATGCTGATAACATTTTATGCTTTAATAACACAGCTGTGTTGCTATGGATCTGGCTGAGACTTAGGGCGTACTCACACTAGGCTCTGCGATCCGGGCCCGGGCACGGTTGCCTGCCGAAGCACGGTTCGTTTGGCTAGTATGAGCGCTCCAACCGTGCCCGGGCCCGGATCAGTTAACCGTGCTCGGGCCCGCTTTGAAGAGGTGGGCCAGGGCACGATTCAAGTGGACTCGGGCACGGTTCGCTTCTAGTGTGAGCGCTATCCGTGCCCGGGCCCGCTTGGTGCCTCGCCTGATTGGTTCATTTCGCTGGAACTCAAACATGACATCAGTGATGCGACGCTCACGTTAAACAGTCATAGCGGCAAAGCGATTAGCAGACAATCGTTGTGTTAAATGATCGATAAATCTGTGCTTGCACCGTGTTTCTGCACTCCCAAAACGACTCCAAAAATACAATAAAAAGAGAATCATGAGCTCTATAGTGTTGTGCGAGCGCGCTTTTTTTCCAAATAAAGCGGCGTTGTGATGACGTAAGCGTGCTCGGGCCAGGTTGCTGAAGCGAGTGTGAGTGCAGGCCAGAGGGGGAGTGGGGAGGGGGGATAACCGGGCCCCAGCACGGATCCAGCAAACCGTGCCTAGTGTGAGTACGCCCTTAAGGGTGTGGCCATAATGGTCATATGACCTCATCATTGCAATGATTTCCATGAAAGAAGTTCTGGATGTACAAGTTCAAAATAACGACATAAAACAACAGCCAGGGAATAGTCAAAATGAACAGTTGATACAGAACCCTCAGGGTATTTCACTAAGAGAACTTAACAGCAAGTGAACTATATCCTATATACATCATTTTTTTATTTGTTCACCCTTTAGGAAAGCACAATATTTTCAAAGTTTTATGAATACCTCGTTTGAAGCATGTGATTGAGACAGTGGAACGGTTGAAAGAACCTACCAGACGGGTTTGCCTCAATGTGGAAAGAAAAACATTGCCTGTGGTGGCTGCCATGGAGATCTGAGTCTCCCAACAGTGAAATGCAGAATCCAATATTGCTGGTTGCTGTTCCAACAGATACAGTTCCATATAATCATAACCACTTGCTGGAATGAGACAAAGGTGGAAACCTGGAAATTTTCAGAAACTCACAGATAAAACAATAAACAGGTATATGCGTTGACATTCTGCGCTTAGAAAGACCCACAATTTAACTTCTACACCAAATCAGCTTCTGTATCGCAGGGAGCAAAAGAACATATTAATCCATTTGTGTAATCGCAGACAACTAGTGATAACATAGACAGAGATTAACATAAGAAAATTCAAAGAGAAATACATTGAACTGTGCATCAGCAGTACTTTTAATGGAACACTATGTCTTTTCAGAGCCAAAATCCACCAAATCCAACATGCTCAAAATAAGATCAAGGTCCCACAGAGACCAGCACTGACAATGTTAATAATCAACTTGACACATTTCTGCATGTCAAATGGCCGACGACATGATAGATTGTCTGAATCTAGCAGAACAGATTAACTAAACAAAAGAAGTGTGATGTGCATGGAGTGTGGTCATCAGTCCCTGAGCTTTACTGAGGCCACGACAGCAGTGTGAATCCAGAGCAGAGTCATTAAATCACTCACGCCATTATTATCGGAGCAGCACAGTGTGAATGCAGAGGTAAACCCATACTCAGGTCAAAATGGTGTCACCTAAAACAATGACTTGCATACAGATAAACTTCAAGCTTGAGTAGAAGACACAAGTGAGTTTACTGTGATTCAGACTGCAGTATTTCAGCATGGCTCCAGTAATGAGGAATCTATCATGCCTACACTCGAGCTTTTGATAGGCCATTTTTAGCTTTTGTATGAGACTTTGGCATACTCAAAATGGATAGGTACAACCAGCTGTAATTAGCAGCCTGTAAAAGGTCTAATTGCTGTTTGCCTTTGGCTGTTTGCAGTGTTTGGCTAATCAGAAAAACATCAGAATGTCATCTGCAGTGGTGAAAACTGTGTAAATGGGTAGTGTCATTTGCAGTGGTGAAGACTGTGTGTAAATGGGTAGTGTCATCTGCAGTGGTGAAGACTGTGTGTAAATGGGTAGTGTCATCTGCAGTGGTGAAGACTGTGTGTAAATGAGTAGTGTCATCTGCAGTGGTGAAGACTGTGTAAATGGGTAGTGTCATCTGCAGTGGTGAAGACTGTGTGTAAATGGGTAGTGTCATCTGCAGTGGTGAAGACTGTGTGTAAATGGGTAGTGTTATCTGCAGTGGTGAAGACTGTGTGTAAATGGGTAGTGTTATCTGCAGTGGTGAAGACTGTATAAATGGGGAGTGTCAGTTTTCCTCTTTTTATTAATTTTCTTGATTTTATCCATTGAATACTGGAGCCAATTACATGCAAAGATCCTTTGAAGCCCTTTAAACAATAAGATGCAACATGGTGAGATTTGCCACAAGTATCCACGTCCAGCAGACAAGGGAAATCCTTCATTTTTTCACTCATTTCATCTCCATGCCTCTTACATGAATCAGTTCTACCTCTTTCTTGTGTGTGTGTGTGTGTGTGTGTGTGTGTGTGTGTGTGTGTGCGCGCACATGTGTTGGGGAGCGTGCCCTTTCAGGACTGTAGCTTTTGTATAATTGTTGACCATTCTCTTTTTCAACACAATGGCTTCAGTGTAAACATCCTATTACGCAGATTAAAGTTCACAGTCAGGAAGTTGTTATATTTTTGTTAAGACATACATGCGCGCGGGGACACACACACACACACACACACACACACACACACACACACACAAATGTCAGCATTCTCTCATCAACCTGTTATAGGCCTATTTTTTATATTCTGATATATATATATATATATATATATATATATATATATATATATATATATATATATATATATATATATATATATATATACAAATAATAATCAGGTCAGCACTGGTCCCGTGGCCAGAAACAGGCCGATGATATTGGCAAATCGTGCAAGGGAACACATGGACAACCATCTGGGATTGGACCCCATAAAACAAGCTCTTAAAATGTAGATTTCCTTAATAATGTGTCCACTGAATGTAGGTTAAGCAAATGTTTCTAATAAAGTGGAAGGGAGGTAAATGTATATTTCAGTCAAGTTATCTTTTAGAAACCACCTGAATTTGTGTAGTTGTTATCATTAAGAAGACAGTCAGAACTGTGCATTAGAGGAGCGCAAACCCTGTTCTGTGGCAGCACAGAAGAATCAATTGCAGATTAAATAGTTAATCCCCTTAGGCTCTATGAGCCAGACTTTCTATGATGGAAGAAATTCCTTTCAGTTCCACAGAAGAGAATGAATCTCAGCCAGCAGCACACATACAGACGTCAGACTTGCCAGCATGATCCAGCTTAAAGACATACGCAGACACACCGACAAATGGAGTCACGCAGACACACAGACAGCCGGGAGGACCGGTTTGTGTGGCTTCTTGTAATGTGTGGTAGCTTTATAGAACGGGAGGATTCAAGGGTGTCCATTACATACCTGCAGGATCAAATTAGAGTACTCAGGGAGGGACGTACTGTGCAGTAGAGCAGCAAGAAAAACTACCCAATGTGCAAATCTTTAAAAAGTAGCTGATTACAGTAAAACAATGACAACAAAAAAGAAAATAGAAAATTAGATGATGATGTGCATTATTGTTTTCAAATAATGAGATAACAATCGACAATTTTATTATAAAAAATGATTTAAATAAAGCCAGAAAGTACAAATAAATATTTTTTTATGTGGTTAAACTAACGCTATTCCGTCATTTCATTTAGTTCGGTCTATAGGGAGAGATTTGCTCTTAAAATCGGGGAACCCACTTCCCGCCCCTTCCTTTAGTTGCACGGGGGCGTATCGCGCGCATCTACATACCAAACGACACCGTGCCTTTTTATCTAGCTAACCAGCTCCGGTTTCCCCGTTCAGCCTTTTTCCCCGTGAACTGCCGCCATGTTTTGTGAGCCAGTATGACAGTAGAGAGTCCGCAGGAGAAGACGGATATAGACTGAAAAATCTTTCAGTTAAGAGGCTTTTCGAGCGGAAAACCATTTTTATCAGTTACCATATTCAGGACGGAAGTAAATTTTAGGATTTATTTGTCAACAGCAAGATTTTCCCGAAAGGTCAAGTCTTGGATGTTATTGTAGTAATATTTTATTTTTCTATGGCGTAGGACACCTTTTCCTTACCTACCTTTTATTTCAGAATGGGAGGGAGTCCTCCCACGTAAATATAAATACATTTTCGCTTCTTTTGTAAATGGTTTGTGCTACCATGAGAAATAAACGAATTAGATGCGTGTTTAAAGACGAACACGTTTCCATATTCGTTTAATTACAACGTTATTGGACGAACATACTCCGACAACAGGAGTAACAGTCGACACAAGTAATTTTTGTATGGTGAGGTGGTTTATTTCAAGTTATCTGTGGTGTCCAAAAGGAGGGAAACTTTTTTTGTGACGTTTGAAAAGAAGAGGCCAAGATGACGGCCAATATCCCCTCTGATATGGTAAGGATATGTTGCATATTGTCCATTTTTATAGAATGACAAGTTTTTTTCTTTTATTCTATGTGTCAATCAGGATTACTAAAGTTTTAATACGTCTGGGGGAATTACAGAATTATGTGCTGTTAGTTATTTATAGTTAGTTTTGAGCTAAGCCTGATGATGAGACTAGTTAACCAAACTTGAGGAGATTCTGTGTAACCTATTGTACTTTGTTGAGAATTGTCATGTACATGTTAACCCCCTTTACTGCCCCAGTATACAGTATACCCCACAGTCTTTTTATGTCAGTTATTGCTCGGTTGACGTCTGACCATATAACCTAGTGCGTCGGACTGTTGGATTCTGCCTTAATGCTTTCACATGGTGATTTGGCATATCTTATGTTTACACAGTAGCAATGACGTTCACACTGAACAACAGAGTTGTCCATCATTAATCAGACAAATTGACAGTCTGCGTCTATTGAGAACTATCCAAAACTGGCTTATTATTGCACTTTTTAAATAACAGTGTAAATATTTAGACCAGAGATTAACAAGCCTGCTCCTGGACATGCACCAGCCATAAAGTTTTCATTTCAACCGTAATCCACTACATCTGACCCATGTAATTAGTCTTCAGAAGTCCTTGATTAGCTGGATCAGGTATGATTGGTTTGGGTTTGGAGTTGAAACAAGCAGGAAGCTAGACCTCCAGGAGGTCTGGTGACCACTGACCTAAAAGGTGGAAGTCATAACTGACTTAACAACTAGCACCACCAAACTTTCAGTGATCTGTCAAATACTGTGTTGTATTGCAACATGACATTTTGAAATATGGATGCTGATATTATGTCCTGTGATTCCTGATTGCAGAAAAGCCACGACAGGTTTCTATTCTGGGGACTGCAACTGAATTAATATCAAGTCTTTATGTAATACCCTTTATATTTGAAGCATCTTAAAATGTAACTTTATTCCATATACTGCAATAGTAAATTCCTGTGAGCATTATAACACATTTGTTAGAATGTTTTAGGCTTCTTGTTTATTTAGTCACAGTTCAGTTAATATGATTTTTAGTTAAATAATTATTATGTTTGAAAATGGGGTAGAACATGCAACGCTTATCTGTTGGCTGTGTTTGTATATCTAAATTGTCCCCTGTAATGTTATTTTTATTGTGCTAAGAATAATACAGCCATAGTCAAACTCTCTGGCCTTGAATACCAGAATGCATTTGTGGAAAGTAGGCTCCCTTTTAGTACTGACTGTGATACTGCAAAATTCTTTGACACGGTCACTAGGCTATTAAAATGTAACACTGTAATACTTTTACAGCCCATCAGAAGATACTTAAGAGTTCAATGGGAAACAAAAGATATTAAGAGAGAATCAGTGCATTATGTTTGCAAACCAATCTGTTGGAACCTTAGTTTTAAGCACAAGGCAGGAGGTCACTAATTTGTCTGCTTAAGCATCTCACTTAATAATAGACTGTATGGAGTTGGGTTGGTTAGGAAAATTGTTATTTTGTGTCTACTTTAGTTTACATGCTGATTTTGAGCTTGCTTAGCCTGACCATCAAAGTAAGTATTCGAAAAGACCTCACTCCAGTGTGTGGTCTGTAGTTGAAGGGAGATTGGTTGGGGGCTGGGTCAGTGCAACAATGGCAATGTTTGTGTGTATGTGTGTTTGTGTTTGAGTTCTCTGGCACATTAGTCTGTGTGTGGGCATTTGGGTGAATAGGTTGTCTCTTTATGGAATGATCTTTCACATTGGAAGTACCGAGTGAACGTTTTAAATTGTAATTTTCAAATGATCTATAATGCACTGAGCAGTCACTGAAGCACACGTGGTAATGCTGGATTGATCAGTGACTGCTAGAGATATGCGATAACATTTTAAGTACTTTATATTACAGGAAGATTGACAGAACTAAATCACTTTGTAATAAGTTGATGGGTTGGTTAAATACCCCATTTTGTTTTCAGGGGTCCCATGGTAATGGATGGCTAATGGGTCTCCTGTACTGTACACATCTTGGAATCTCCTGATTAAGATAGTATGGATGTAGGACAATGTCACCTTGAGGGCATCTAAAAATATGGCTTATGATATGTGATACGGCTGTCGGGATTCTCGTACCATTATACGCCTTATCTAGCATTTAGAAAAGTAGCTTAATATTCAGTGTCCCTTTATGTTAAAAAGCAAAGAAATAGTGTTTGCATGATATAATTCCCTTCAGTGTTTTCTTAATGAAACAGTCATTTGTTTGTGTTTGCGTCATTCTGCTAGCTGCTCTGTCTGATGTTTTTTTTGTTGCCATTATCCAGAACAGTAGCTGGTCTAAATCAGCGCACATTATCAGTTCTGATATGATTCTCCTCCTAATCTAGAAAGTCATTGTGCATGGTTATTCATCAACTTTGCTTTGGTTTAAGTTTGAGTGTACAAAGGATTAGCCTTTTGATTTTCACTTAATAGGTGAACACCTATTTCTCAGTGGTTTCTGGCAGGCATTCCTACATTCATTACTGTCATTGTCATCGTGATTATCTGCGGTTTCTTTTCTGTGTGTAACAAACTGGATACCTATGGGATCTCAAGACCTAGCTGCAGTGTTAAGCAGTATTAAGAGGACTACTGTGTCATCAAAAATAAGACAATACAGGGAAGGCCGGTCTTTCATTAATATCAGCATCAAGGTTGATGAATCCCCAGGGATTAACATAAGCTTGTGGAGTCAGGCTTGATTAGTTTATCCACAGAAGCTGTAGACAATCGACATCTGATATATACAACTCTTTCTGAATAACCACATGAATATGAATCCATGCTAATATCGATTAGAATAGCTACAAGAGAATAGTTCAGACAGAAAGTTCTGGAGAGGCTTGGAGGTGTAAGGGTTAACATTTCTAGAGAGGAAGTGGCACAGACTCACTCAATAAACGAGTCTTTCAGAGAAATGGGGAACAATTTACCACTGCTCCATGAGAGCACTGCTCTCATTTACTTAAAGTGATGGTCAGGGCTTCTCTGTTGACTGTTTTTGACAGTTTGAGTCATTTAAGAGCAATTAACATGGTTGGTAATTATTTTTTTGCAGTAACCAGTAGTCATTATGCATTGTACAGGTTACATTTTATAGCTTTGCAATTAACAGCTGCACAGCTATAAGTCATTATTATGGCAAATGATCGTAGTTAATAGCCTGCAGTTTATTTAGTATGACTGCTACAACCATGAATTTGTAGTTAGAACTGGCACTACCTCTTAAATTAGTGTACCACTGAGCTGTGTGAGAGACTCTTCCTTAACCACAATAACAAACACCAGATTTTCATGCAGTCTGAGAAATCAAAAAAATTTACTGACCTGAAAATGGTTGTGCTATTGCAAATAGGAGATTTATTGCTTACATTTTATTACATTGAAAAATAACAGCTACTTTTTTATGCATCTTGATGTACTTTCATGCTTCAGTGTGCCTTAATATCACTTGTAGAATTTTAAGAAGCTGTGCTATTAACCACCCTGTCAACTCATGCTCATACCTCAGCATAGCTAATGGATATCCATTTGTGTGAAAGACCAAGGGTTTAATGGCTAGGTAGTCAATGTATTATTGGAGGGTTGTGAAAAAATGCAGTTGCATGGCATCTGGCAAGCACAGGAATGAACATAAAGCCTAGTCTGAATTCTTCATTTTCTGTTCAGAAGATGTTCCATTCTGTGTCTTGCTGGTTATAATGGGATATTTGCACAATTAAACTGACACTCTTGGAAGAGAAAGTCTCAGATGTATTACCAGACATTATGTCGCTGGCCTCCCAACGCCCCTGGTATGATTGTATTTCACTCCTTATCAGTTAATTATATTTGCTAATCAAAATGATTCTTAGTTTTCTTTTGGTGGACCAGGAGTGAGATAATTTGGAGCAACACAGGAAATTTTAATAAAACGAACACTTAAAAAGAAAAAATCTTTTGTACATTTCAATGCATAGTCATATTTCATGGAAACACAATTGAAGAGTGCATTGTACTTCGGACACTTGCTGTACAGCTTGATGTCAAGGTAGTTTCAGGTTCAGGAATCTTTAAATGCTCTGGGACAAGTTGTGCTCAGTGGAAGGCTCCTCAGTAGCTTGTTGCCTCTAGATGGAATTTAAAGACAGTCTTAAAGCCGAGCTCCTGGCCGGGGTTTTCACTTGCTGAGAGGCTTTCTTGTGATCTGTGTGATAAATTTTACCCATGCATTTTTTTTCGCATTGTATTACATTTTCAAACTTGGGAATTTGGCAAATTTTCCCATGAAAAGCACTTTATAAATAAGATGTAGTGTTATCACTAACAAGTGGAGAGACAGCAGAATGGCTGAGTGTTCCCAGTCTCTCTGCCCTTCACATCAGCAGACACGTGGGCAGCGTCTGCAGGCCAGGAGACTGTGTGCTTTCATCCAGCACACAGGTTGAAGCCCTGTTCATCCCCTCCCACCTGGTCTTTTACCTCTGGATCTCACTAACTCTTTTTCCTTATGTCTTGCTTTATTGCTGTTTGGTGGTTTGAACATTTAAAGTTAGCATCATCTGATTATGGTGATCATTAAATGATCGTTATTCTAGTAAACAAAATATATAGGCCTACTTAGCAGCAAAGCACTAATCCCCCTGCTAAACACGGATATCAGAGAATGTATATTAATCTAAGCATGCAATGTCCTTATAGACTGGAATGTGATCACCACTTTTCATTTTGGTATATGTATATGTATTTTATTTAGTGAATACCATGATCTGTGCTCTACCTAAAAATGATCACCTCTCAGAATGTATTTGTTTGATTACATAACAAGTGAAATATTTAAACAGTTAATGGAAGCAGTGAATGCAAGGTTTAATGCAAGGTCAAACACCACACCTCAAAATACACTTAATGTTACCAAAATGTATTTACATTC
This sequence comes from Brachyhypopomus gauderio, assembly GCF_052324685.1. Classification (NCBI taxonomy): domain Eukaryota; kingdom Metazoa; phylum Chordata; class Actinopteri; order Gymnotiformes; family Hypopomidae; genus Brachyhypopomus; species Brachyhypopomus gauderio. Next base: position 20,571,607 of record NC_135220.1, on the reverse strand, counting down.
AATGACTTTTTAAATGAAAATAGTCAGAGTATAGCTTACTAAAGAGTCTAAGCTGTGCTTTACTACATGCTTGTCACGTCTCATCAACTATGCCACAATGTCTAATGCTGCAATGAAATATTTACTTCAGGGTTTTTTTCCCCCCAGAACATTTGCCTTGGATTAGATCAGAAATAACACGTTTCCCCTCTTATTTAGTTTCAAGGCCATTAGAGGACCTTCAGCTTGAGGGGTGGGCTGCATAACTCTGGCTTCCTCTGTGCTGTCAATCCTATATCATTTCTTTGGTGTTGATTTTGGTTTATGAGTAATATAAAAAAAATTGTCTGACCATCTGTGAAACCATGTCGTAGACATATTGGTACTTTACAGACAGGTGTGTCCATTAATTCTACAGTCATTTATCATTACTGTATGTAAGCCACTGCTTTCTCATGCACTTCAGGCCAGTATGGTGTGCACACTGAGCGTAAGGAGAGAGGGAGAAAGTGTCCGAGTGTGATTGAGTGTCCTTCAGGACTGCTGATGAGGCGTCTGGACAGACTGAGGCTGCAGCTGCTGTTGTGCTGTGTTGGTGATTAGCTCCGGAAGCTAGCGCTCACAGCGCATGGCTAACAGCCATGATGTAATGCACTCAGATGAGCCGGGAAGAAGTCATGGGTGGGATAATTGAAGGAGAGTTTGTGCTGTTGCCTCTTTGGAAAGTCACAGCGTCAAGACCTGAAGATCAGGCTTTCATAGAAGATGCAATCGGGGGGAGGGTAATTTGGAAACCTTTGGAGGAGCTCTGGTACACCGCAGAGTACGAGTTTGTATGTAGGAAAAGAAGATCTGCATTTGGTATTATTGTGCCAGGACTGTGAAAACTGAGACCAGACACTTACTGACTGATGCTTACCTGTGCAATTCCAGCTCTTTTAAGATGAATCCACTCTGTGAAGCTGAACTGGGGCTTCGTTTCAGTGCAGTCCTCTCTCCTGTTCTGGGAGGCTTTCTTATTATTACTGTGATTTATTCTGCCTGTGTACTTTCATTACATTTTCAAATTACAGGCAGTTTGTTTTTTATTTACATGAAAAACACTTTATAAATAAGATGTAGTGTTATTGCTAACAAGTGGAGAGACAGCAGGATGGTGTTCCCAGTCTCTCTGCCCTTCACATCAGCAGACACGTGGGCAGTGCCTGCAGGATGGCAGACTGTGTGCCTTCAACCAGCACACAGGAAGAAAAGAGGTTAACCTTATTTGATACTCAGTGACACAGACGTGCGTGCGCACACATACACTTATATAGGTCATGATCACTGCATGACATATATTGCACTGTTTGCAGCACTTGTTCCAGTGAGTCTATCACCCTTTATCAGGACAGTGAATCTAGTACTTTTATCAAGTCATCGTATCACCATATCACTTTAATGAGGGTATTTCAGTGAGTATGAAACTAGATGTTGATATGAGCATGTGGTTATTTTGATTGGCTGGTTCAGCTATATTCTTTCTGTCATTTGTGCATACCTACTGTTTAAATTTTGTTCAGTTTTATTATAATATTTTGGCAATGAAACTATGGATGTGGACCTCTTTGGTTTACTTGAAACACATACCTTCAAATCTGTCATCTGTCATTATTTCAAGAAACATAATTTTACCATTGGATATGTTAGTGCTTTAATACTTTCTTTTGTTTTTGTACCAGTATCTGTGTTTTGCAGTCAAATCTCAGTGGGAGGATTAGGATGTTTTAATGCACCAATCAGTCGAATACAACAATGATGAACAGTTGGCTTTATTAGTGTCGTTGCTCACTCCTTTAATGTTGTGAATATGGATGTAGTTAGGTGCTATTGCGACATGCTTTGTAGCTTGTGTAATAATTGCCACACCCTTTACCACACCCACTGGTTGGAGATATGCAGCATTCAACGTCCCTGACAGCATCTCAAGTAATTAAAGCATGCTTCGAGGCACCAGAGGCATACATGCGTGTCAGTGCTGCAGCTACCTAATGACTTAATGGAGATGCTCTTGGCACAGCAGTACATACATAAGACAAAACACAGTAGACACGCACCGAGAAAAACACGATGCAGAATGCACAAAGAATGTTCCCTTTAGGGCAATTTCTGCACTTTTTTGTGAATGAAAGTGTGTTGTGTTGTGTTACTGCAGAATATTTGCAGTGTAAATTTACCACCCCTGAGAAAAGCCAAGATGCTTATTCTCCATATTGCATTTCTAAACGTGTCACTGGTTCAGCTGTACAGCCTCATGTATAACTGAAATCTTTTACTAATATTTTTACCAATGAGCAGAAGATTCCTTTATATTGGACACTCAGTTGCTCTTGTATTTGGGAGGTCATTCTTGTAGCCCTTTATGAGTTGTGGATAAGGCATTATGGCTTCATTGCTCTGCCTCTGTATCTCTGATTTGTGTAAGTGTTCTGTAACTTTTGGTTAAGAGCCTTTGAAACATAATTTACATGTATGTGTATTTATAGTGTATCCTGTTAATTTATATCCATAGTTTCTTGTTCAAATTTATACCCAATAAAGGTTAGCAACTCTTCTGACAAAAATACTGCATATATTAGTTTATGATAGAAATATTTTAAATTATTCTGACATTTATCCAGGAAAGAGATCAGTGTATTGGTCATTCTATGTTTTGAGTAGTCATTCAACGTTCTGTGTATTTTGGTTTTAATAGGTATTGGAAAAGTTGCCATTGATGAGTATTTTGCATTAGACAAGCACTGGATGACAGTTGAGAACTATTTTTTGTTAAAGTGTAGCAACCTGCTATCATGCTCAGGAATATTACTAATGACAGACAGCAGTGGAATTCTGGTCAAATTTTGTTTCAGTGCAAATTCCCATGGTGGGAAAATGGAGTGATTCGTGTTCCTTGGCATCTTAGTGGGCTTTGCATAGTGTTTGATTTTAATGTGTTTTAGTTTATAAACACAATGTTGTTGTCAGGATTGCATTTGCATTTAGTTAATTGATATACGATAATATCTAGAATAACTTTGAAAATATATATTTTTAAATTATCTTTCAGTTTTCTTTTTCCTTCTACATATTTATGCTGAGTCCACAGTCTCAGCAGGTATGTTTAATAAGAAGGGTGTGTGTGTGCATTATGGGTACAGAACAAGCAAGTCAGACAACAGGACAATGCTCATTACTCTGGAGGCTTAGGAAGCACTCTTCCATTTTCAAAGCAGACATTCTGTTAACGCCCTTAAGATGAGGCAAGAGCTGTGTGATCACAGGTTTCAGAGTGACTGCTGTCTGATTTTAGCTGTCTCTCTCTCTCTCCCTCTCTCTCTCTTTCTCTCTCTCTCTCTCTCTCTCTCTCTCTCTTTCTCTGTCTGTCTGTCTCTTTCCCTGATACATGCACAAACACACATGGTTTGAATGAACAGGATATGTAGAGCTGGTACAGATTCAGTCTGAGAGGGACAGGAACAGGAATAGAGAAGACATGCTTTTTTTAGATTTACTAGATTAAGTTGGTAAAGTTGTTGTGAAGTACAGTGGTGGATTTAGTCCTGCATTTTTGTTATTAAGTTTTGATATTATTTTTAGTCCGGGAATTCTCTATTTAATTTTGTTTCAGTTTAAATCTTTCATATAGTTTCCTCTTTGTTACCTTTAGACTTCATTCTATTTATATTACTTAAGTGGAGTCTCATGCTAGTCAGTGTGATTGCAATTTATCTGTTAATTACATAGACCATCCGGTACAGCGTAAACCATGCTTGAGTGTGATGTTTACTCCTGTTGTGTTGGTGTACTTTTGTATAGTCTATGTATGTCATCAATTGCTGGTATGTAGGAGATATACACTGAAATGACAGTTCCTCCAAACAGTCTTTGGAGGAGACACGATCTTTTATTACTCATGCTGTACTTCCAGGCTCTCATGTTCTCTCTCTCCCCCTCTCTGTTTCTCTCCATCTCTCTTCCTCTCTCTTTTCCTCTGTTCTCTCTGCCTTTTTCTCTTTTACCTCGTGCCCTTCAGTCTACTGGACGTCTGCATACTGGTGGTTTTTTTCATTGTTGAAAAAGCTACTGTTTGTCTCAAAAATAAACTCACTAAACTTCTTGTCCTGTTAGGATCACCATGCAATATGTGGAATATGTCTTTATAACTGATTTAAAATACACATAGTTGAATGAAATGCAGTAGAAAACAGATTGTTGGGAGGGGGGGTTACATCTGCGGGACATTAAGCTATAATCGAGGCATCTTGCTAAATTTAAAAGCTCCTTTAATTTGAATGTTAAGCACACACCAGACTTGTGTGGTCAAATGCTCCAGGGTCTGTAGTTTGGCAGTAATGCATGTGTGAATTGTTTTGGCTTGGAGTGCCTTGTCAACAGCAGCAGGTTACCGTTTGGAGCTCACTAATTCAGAAAAGGTAGACTTACTTATGAAATGCTTCCCTGGGGCTGTTTCTCATGTTGTGTTCATGGATATGTATTTGCATAATATATATTTTCTTCTGTGTGTGTTTGTGTGTGTGTATTTGCGTATTGCATAAATGTCATTCCCAAAATATGACAAAGGGCAGAGTTGGGTGAAGCTGCTCAGATGTTCACGTCCACCTTGGGCATCATTGGTCGTGGGTTGTTTTGCTCAAATCTTATTGTTTTCTACATTTATTTTTCTCTGTCTGTCTGCCTGCACAGCAAACCCTTGAGAGCTGCAAGCTCTAGTGTCAGTATTCCCTCGGGCCTTTTCACAAAAAAGGCTGAAATGCGTTATTGTCAAAGTCTTCGTCCTCATCATCATCGTTGATCTCCACTGCCTCATCCTTTCATCTCAGACAAAATTGTGAAGTGCCATCATCATTAGCAACACTGAGATATTCAAATGGCTTGTGCTACAGAATGACACTGTTCATTCTGATATTCAAATGCAGTTCCCAGATTGTCAGTGTGCTTTGATCACATCTTTGACAGCTGATTTTCCTCCTCGGTGCTCTCAGTTTGCTTGTACAGTATGTGATTTTTGTGCCTTATTGATTTTGGTGTGATGACCAACCAACCTCCCTGTGTACCTCCCTGTGTACCTCCCCGTGTACCTCCCTGTGTACATTGAGCCAGTTTTGCAGCTACAACCCTGTTTTCTCACTTTGTTTGCAGTTGGGAGTGCAGTGTGCATTTGGAGTAGCTTACAGGCATGGCGAGTGTCTATATCTTGATTATGCCATGGTTTTTCCTCTGAACGGAGAGAGTGTGTGGACCAGTCTGCGTATTACAAGATCAGTGTACGTGGTGTGTCTTCTAGATCAGCACTAGTAATGTGCTTTATATTGTACAGTCTATTTCGTGAGTAATTAAGGTTCCTTCGGTGAAGCTGTCTCTAATCCATCACCCTCTCTTTGCATTATGCCACCTTACAGCTGTGTGTTGTAAATGCAGACTATGATAATCACATGTTCCTCACAGTCCTGTATGCTCCTAGAACACCCACACCTTCACCCCCACCCCCACACAATCTCTCTCTTCAGCCGCTTACTTTGTTTACACAGTGAAATAACAGAATCGATTCCCTCCGCGTCTCAGGGAGAGCTCGTTGGTATTCTGAGGGAGGAGCCTGTTTTGATGACTGCCCCGAGAAAAAAGACACAGAGGGAGGGTGTTAGCGGCCGAGGGAAAGGATGACTGATTGACAAGGAGAGAGATTTGGAAGAGAAATGGAGAGTGCGAAAAGGAAGGGATGGGTGATGGAAAAAGAAAGAATCTTGTCTGCAGGTAGTGTAAAGTGATATCAAATCAGAACTCATGCAGGAGCGGCTCATGCTAACTATCACTATGGCAACTGGAAGGAGTTCTTCTCCACTCTGTTTTTGATGTTTTTTTGATAGCTATTGTGTGGCGACCGGGAATTCTGAGTGGGAATTCCAACTGTGTGTGAGTGAGGTTTTGTGTGTGTGAGAGAGAGAGCCAAAGGGCCACCAGAAGCACATCCCCATAGCTAATCAAAGAAGATTTTGACTGACGTGTCTTACAACATTACATCACTAAATGCCACTGCAGAGCCACACTTTATTGATCTGTGCTAACAGTGGGGTCGCTTTGATTGAAGGGAATCGGATATGAGAGCTAATGGGAGGAAGTAAAGTCTTTGCTAAACCTTCCCGTATCCCTGATTCATGTATACCACAGCACACTTAAGCCTTTCCCATAAGACTGTGTGTGTAGGCTAATATGTAGTGTCTGCTTTTGAAGTAAAGCAAAGTCTATTCTGTACAGTATACCAGCAACTTCTACCCAAAGTCTAAATAGCTTCTTTGAAATATTGCAGGCTCTGAATAATACTCTGAAACAATATGTGATGTGTGATTAGTAATGTGTGATTAGTAATGATATGCTGAATTCAGAGTGCCACTTCAGTACAATGTGTGAGTGTATATTTTTGGCACAGTCACAGTATTAATTAGGTGTGCAGTATTTTGTTGTATTTGGGTGCATGTACTATACTGTATGAGTGTGTGTATGAGTGCTTTAAGGATACACATACACACTCATATGAAGCAAGTTAGAATTTTCTTATACCAATGTTTACTCAAACCTTGTTCTATGTAAATACAATGTTTTCTTCTCATTATTTTTATTATTGTACCATGTCTGTCACTTTCAAATGTAGCCAAGGGTATGAGTTTGATTTTGTGTAAAGTCAGAGTGAGGTGAGGTAGGCATAAGGGTGTATGAGTGTTGGTGTGTTTGTTTTGCACTCAGGGATTTGTGTGTGTGAGTGTTTAATTGTGCACTCTGCTCCCTGACTCTAATCTGATTTGATTAAGTGCTCTGAAAGATCTGTATTTCATTCCACTGGTGTTAGCACTGTTACATCATGGCCATCAGCAGTGACCGTGTGTGTATTTGTGTCTGTGACTCACTGAGATAAGGAACATTGAGTCATGTAATAACACATGTGCATCTGACAGAAACTGCTTATAAAACTTGCTTCTTGCAACCTGTTTCTCTTTTAACCTAAGAATCATGTCAGTATAAAAAAATGTAGAATTAGTAAAAGGGACTGATCAGAATACCAATCAATATATGACTAACCTTAACCCTAACATGTGAAACACAAAACATGTTTTTTAATATGCCTGATAACTATGTTTTTTTATTCTACTTTTAGTATATAACAGGCGTACTCAACTAAATTTGTCCGCGGTCCAATTTTGGCAGATACCTGTGACCCGAGGTCCGGTGCGGGCGGGGGTGGCGAACGTAAGTTGTTGAGCGTGACGGAGTGTTTTTTTCAATAGCCCTGAAATAAATGCTACGGTTTTGTTTTGGTCCGTATCCAGTTAATCAGGAATAAGATTGGGTCCGGACAGGACTGCGTTCGGGTCCGGATCCGGACCGCGGTCCGCCAGTTGAGTACCCCTGGTATATAAAATACCTCACTCACCATCACTTTTTTCTGCCAATCTGAGCTGTGTTTGTGCTTCAAATGGTTTCAGTCTTTTAATCTTCTAAGGACAAGGAATGGCCTCTTAGTTGAACTCTGAATGTGTTGAGGATCCCCCAGGGTTTTGTAGGTCAATGAACTGCACACTGATTCATGTTTTGTGTGTGCTTGTTTCAGATTAACTTACGGCTCATCTTGGTGAGTGGAAAGACAAAAGAGTTTCTGTTCTCTCCCAATGATTCAGCTGCAGACATCGCCAAGCTTGTGTACGACAACTGGCCTATGGGTGAGTTCACATGAACACACACACACACACACACACACACACACACACACACACACACACACACACACACACACACACACACACACACACACACACACACACACACACACACGTATAAGCACATACTTCCTGTCAACATCCATATATTTTCAGCAATAAAATCTGGTGCATTATTAAAATGCATTAAAATGTTTGCATTGTGAACAGAATGCCCATTACAGGAACACCATGACAGTGACACTATGCCCATGATAGTGACACTATGACAGTGACACAATGACAGTGACACTATGCCCATGATAGTGACACTATGACAGTGACACAATGACAGTGACACTATTCCCATTATAGTGACACTATGACAGTGACACTATGACAATGACACGCTCATGGCAGTGACACTATGACAGTGCCACTATGCCCATGATAGTGACACAATGACAGTGATACAATGAGTGACACTATGCCCATGATAGTGACACTATGACAGTGACACTATTACAATGACACAGTGATAGTGCCACTATGCCCATGATAGTGACATTATGGCAATGACACAATGACAGTGATACTATGCCCATGATAGTGACACTATGACTGTGACACAATGACAGTAACACTATGCCCATGACAGTGACACTATGACAATCACACTATGACTATGGCAGTGACACTATGACCATGCCACTGTGCCCATGATGGTGACATTATGACAGGGACACAATGACAGTGACACTATGCCCACGATAGTGACATTATGACAGTGACACTATGACAGTGATACTATGACCATGACAGTGACATTATGCCCATGATAGTGACACTATGACAGTGATACTATGATCATGACAGTGACATTATGCCCATGATAGTGACACTATGACAGTGACAAAATGACAGTAACACTATAACCATGATAGTGACACTATGACACTATGACACCATGACAATCAATAATTCTTGCACCCAGCAATTTGTCTTTAAAGTGCATCTCAGCACCATGTCAATGGTCTTACAACAGCTACAGTCAGATAATTTTTTGTCATTTTTTCTTTTCTTTTTCAAGTTTAAAATTTTTTTTAATATTTGCGATCTTTTAAACCAATGGCAATGCATTTGACTTTGAGAACTTTACCGTCACATCATGTAAATTCATTGTAATCCTTTCGGCTACCTCAGTGACACAGTTTGTTCTAAATATGCAAATCACACTTGCAGTTTCATTTAAATTTACGACATTTAGCAGGTGCTTCTTTCCAGAGTGACTCGCATACACTTATTGGTAAAGTGATCCTGTGTGTTTGACATCACTTGGCCTGTACATATCAAGGGTGCAATTGGGCATTTTCTCACACTTGAATTATCTAGCAATGCCACGTGTGCCACTTGTCAAAATGCTTAGATTTTAGATATGTTAGATTTTTTTCCGTAATGTTGTTTCCCTGACTGACAACATGTACATGTCAAGTTGGTATAAAAGAGAACAGGTGTGCTAGTGTTTGTGCTTGTGTATGTGAGAGCTGAAGTCAGATTCACCTTAGAAATCCAATAGGCTTTGAACTTTTGAATATTCATTACTCAGATCTGGAGTGTCTCTCTCTTTCTCTCTCTCTCTCTCTCTGACACACACACACACACACACACACACACACACACACACACACACACACACACACACACACACACACACACACACACACACCTGCTCTAGATAGAGCAGATGGTATCCAGATTATGCTTTCGTCAGTTCAAGGTTTTTTTGTTCCCTTCCTTTATGTCTCAGTTCCAGTTTCATAGAGCTTCTCTTTGTTTTTCCGTGTAAGCAGTTCTGGAGCTATGACTATAATATATAGCTTTTTTCTGAGAACTGTTTCTACTGTTTTATATACATCATTGAATAATGTCAGTCTTTGATGTCACTCCATCGTTGGTGATCTTGGGCTATAGGTCAAGCTCGGGCTGTAGATGACAGGAGGAAACAGAATGATGAATTATTGACAGAAGGCACACTGAGTGAGCTCTTTAGAGGCAAGGCAGACATTGACTCCATATTGCATGGAGTAATATGTCTTGATCAGTCGCCAGAGGAAGCCCCCATGACATTAAACACTTCAAACTTCAGGTGTGTCCAGCCACGTCAAGACTCAAACCACCAGACTCATGAAGGTTCCTCGACCACTGGCCTGTCTAATAATGTGTATGGCGTTGTCTCTCTCTCAGACTGGGAGGAGGAGCAGGTGAGCAGCCCTAACATCCTGCGTCTCATCTACCAGGGACGATTTCTGCATGGCAACGTCACACTAGGGGGTGAGTTCCCAGTCCAGCACAGCATGTGAAGAAATGACACAGTGACAAGTTTTCCATTCCCATGTTTACATTGTGTCTGTCTGACGCTCTTTTTAGGAGTCTTTTTTGGACATGCATAAAAGATGCATGTACATGCAACGAAAAGGGATTTACTTGTGTAAACGAGCATTCGGTTTACTTTTTTGTCATGGAAATGAATTCTGGGTTTTATTTTTAGTTTACTTCTGCTTATTCTGTTTATTTAAAAGGAACAGCACACATTAACCAACATCATGATGTCATGATGAAAATGTGCTAGATTGAGCCATATGGCCAATTCCATCTGCAGTTCAGGGTTAGTTCAGGGCTTAGGCTTGGGGAGAAACGGTGTTTATTTGCAGTAGGGGCTGAGCTGTTGTATATCATTCGCTCAGAACGGGGCTGTATTAGCCCCAGAGAGGGAGCAGAGGCAAGGTTTGGCCTGCAGGGGGACGTGTGCAACCATGCCTGTTTGCATCTGTCAGGGGTTATGGACTGTTAAAAGGGGCATGCGTGTTTGAGAGAGAGAGAGAGAGAAACAGGGACTGTGTGTGTGTGTGTGTGTGTGTGTGTGTGTGTGTGTGTGTGTGTGTGCATTTTTGGGAAGTGTGTGTAGGTAAGGTTGCTAGGTTACTGTTTTATGACAAAAGCAGAGGGTGGAACTCATCCTCTGTGCTCCTAACTGTATCTTCTCAGTTTTTTGCAAGTGAACAAAAACAGGTTAAAGATGGGCAAGATAAGGACAAGAACTCTAGTACCCTTAAGGTCTTAAGGTCACCTAGACATTATAAAAAGACCCTTCTATTTTTTTCAAACCTCTTTGATATTCTTGCTAGTAAGCTGTGACCATCTGCAAAAGACAGGAATTCAGTTGTTTGATGATTTACTGTGTATTCAAATATTACCACTTTTCAAAGCATATGCCATTCCCATTGTTAAAGCATTCTACATGAGGAAGCTCTAAGATCTGAGCTGCACATTCAGTGATTTGACCAGGAATGCAGTCACCAATGAGAGAGGGGGGGCAGAGAGACAGAGAGAGAGAGAGAGAGAGAGAGAGAGAGAGAGAGAGAGAGAGAGATACTTAAGACAAAAAGGAGAAACGAGAAAGACACAAAAGAGACATGAGAGAAAGAGAAAGGAGGAGTGTGAGAGAGAGAGAAGGTATGAGAAGGAACAAGAAAGAGAAGACCAGCATGAGGAAGCGTGTCAGAGCTATTGAGCCTGTCAGGGCCCTGGCAGCCGTCTGTAAAGCCCGACTTAGAGCTTTTGGAGCGCTTGCCACTGGGACACTGTTAGGACTTATGTTAGGTGGCAGCCTTCAGTGAAGCCCGTCAGGGGTGTGTGTGCTCCTCCTCATGTCTTCAGCTGTCTCTACCCGAGCCCCCGTAAGTGTCAGCCCTATACTCAGACTCCATGTGTTTGAGTGTGTTGCCTTTGCCGTGGCCAGTCTGGTCCATTCACTCTGAGGTGTGTGTGTGTGTGTGTGTGTGTGTGTGTGTGTGTGTGTGTGTGTGTGTGTGTGTGTGTGTGTGTGTGTGTGTGTGTGTGTGTGTGTGTGTGTGTGTGTGTGTGTGTGTGTGTGTGCTTTTCTTCATTCTCTTTTCAATACAGCTTTAAAACTGCCCCTTGGAAAAACCACAGTGATGCATTTAGTTGCTAGAGAGACACTGCCCGAGCCAAATTCCCAAGGTAACCACTTGCCTTTCCTCTCTCTGCCCTTCTCTTGTTTGCTCTTTCACACGCTCCCTGATCATTCTGTCTCATAGTGCGTATGATTGGTGCAGTGAAACTGCAGCTTTGAAGCATTATTATTTTACTGTGAGCATACCTACTCAGTTGTCCTGGACCAATCGGTTTATTAAGAGAACAGATTATTGTTATTTATTCTTTCAAACCCAGCACTGAGGTCCTCCTGTTTTAGACTTTAAACCGTCTCTTGTGTTTGTGAGTGGACCTGTCTTCTGTCGATTAATGTAAATAAAGCTTCATTTGTTTTGAAGAAACTGTTGCTTTGCTGGTGGCTATGACTGATATGTGTTCTGGGTTCTTCTGTTCTGTGTCAGGTCAGAGAAACCGGGAGAAGACGGGAGAAAGCAACTGTTGTGTGATTCTGTAGGCCTCTGCTTTTCCATCAGTGAGCATCAATGGTCCCCTATGCTGCTGAAACACACACACACATACACACACATCAGCAAACATACACAGAAGGACATCACCCTGAACTCTAATCTACAATACATGAGCTCTTAGTCTCTGGGACACATCTTTTCACCATGATATTGAGGATGCCTGCCCTGTGTAGACTACAGCAGATGATAGAATACCTGTCTTTATAATACTTTATCAATCTACCAATCTCTCTCTCTCTCTCTCTCTCTCTCTCTCTCTCTCTCTCTCTCTCTCACACACACACACACACACACACACACACACACACACACACACACACACACACACACACCTGTTTCTTTTACACATCAGCAGAGCTCCTTCATCCTGCTTGTCCTGCTAGGTGAACAGAGAGTTGGAGAGGGCTGTGGAATATGGCACAACATCTGATGAACTTTTCCCATTTACTGATAAACCAGATGTGCACAGCATTTCTAATTTACTAGAGCTTTCTGTATCTAATAGGGTGGTGAAGAGGCACTCTATCGGTTAGCGTGTAATAGGCACAGTTTACACAGTAGTGGGTTAACCACTGCCCAGAGGCAAAGGCAATTATCTAACCACATCTGATCAACATCTGTAGCCTATTGTTTTCAGCACAGCAGACCAAGTATTATTGAACCTGATTAATGTTAATAACTGTATTATTTTCCCTTTCTCTTCATAATGAACTCTATGTCTTTCCATGTGCACATTTTATGGGTAAATGTCCTAATTCTGAGAGTGCAATTTCTTAGGATCGCAGATCACACAAACATAGTAGACTTGATTCCATCACTAACCGGGCAGCACTATTGGTTGCTGTTGCATGCTAATGTTTCCTGACTGTGTTTTTGACAGTCAGTGCAGTCTTTAACTGACCAAGCAGTGTTCTGTCCACCCTTATTACATAATGTTGGTTCCTCCTCATCGAGGAGTGTGCAGATCAATTGTCCTTTGTTTTCTAAAGGGGAAGGGGACAGATCATATGTTTGAATAGCATTCAGAGATCATAATAAAATGGTTGTCCCTAAATGAAAGTCGTTCATTGACATGTCATAGCTGCTGCTGCTTCTGAGGCTTTTATGTTCAAAGTTTCTCAGATAGGTGCCCCTTACCATGATGGTGACTGGACAGACAATAGGGCAAGTCAGGGACATCCTTGGTTTAGTGGTATCAACTGTGATGGGGAAGTGAAACACCACGGCAAAATACTTTGATAGATAGAAATGGTGAAGCTGATCATGAAAAAACAAAGCAAAACTTGTTGTCAAAGCTAAAGGTGGATAACAAATTTGCTTTTAATAACAGTAGATTATAATCGATAACACTGGGGCAAATACAGGATACTGATTTAACACTGAACTCTCCACTGAACATGAAGCCTAACTGATTCACTAATGTTTGATAGCTGATTAGCCCACAGTTCTCAACATGATAAAATGTAAAAAGCTCTAAACTCATACATTGATTGTGTAATTTTCAAGGCAATTATTAAACTTCAGGTTTCAGAAACCTGCGTAAAACATGTAGCAGCAGTCACTGTAAACAGTGTCATTTCTAGTATGAGAGAAATAAGAGGAGGTCTTTCAGGGAAGTGGCAGTGTTCAGGAAGCACTTTGTGATTAAAGTAACGGAGCACCTGGAGTCTCAGGTGGAAGTTTGTAGAGGCTTAAATAGTTCCTTCAATTTAACTGTTCATTCCTTCAGCTTAATAATTAGATTGTCAATTTGGCAATTCATGTTTTTAACTATTCCCATGATTTAATAATGAACTAATACATTAACTCATACTGCAATATATGTATATTCAGCCTTCTGTTCCAACCTCTCGTGCAAATAATGACACTGACTCATAGCATTTGATAAGCACGGCATATGTGTAAGTACTTGCAGTGATACCGAGTATAGAAAGTATTAATTGTCTAATCTTTGTTATAGCATTATTTAATGAAAATAAATCACAAGCAGAAGGTTTTCTGTACAGCAATCCTGCAAATATAGCAAAGCTGTAGCTATGCTATAGAGTTAGCTGATGAGATCTGCTATGTTAAGTGAATCCAGTGAATCCTGAAGTGCTCCAAACCATTGCAAATGAGATGACAGATGACAGAAAGGATATTGAACTTGAAACCACATATCTTCTGGTCTTGGAGAGGTCTTCATCCTTTAAAAATTTAAATCATGCTGACTATTCACCCTCCGAAAGAGATGCTATGCAGCAACAACAACATTTGTTCATGCTCGAATAAACCTTGAGGTAATTTATCATTTAGTCAGTGACCATAAAGTTCATGTCAAGTCACAGGTATTTCTGGTTTTGTTAAGTCCAATGCAATTCACTCATGATTTCTCATCTCTGTGAGCTTGTATATGTATCCAACATGAGAGGCCTAGACTGAGGTGCTTTACATTGTCACTATGTTCTGAAGGTCCATAACGAGTCTCTAAAGTTGTAAAATTATGTCTCCAAATCACAGCTAATAGTTGTTTTCATCCAGGTGGTCATCGGTAACTGGGACATTGCTGTGAATATAGTGTCAACTTCCAACTATAGACCAGTTACACTTAAGTTTTAAAAATTTAGGAACATTTGGAGATCAGGTCCCATAAAATGATTGTAAAATATTTACTAAATATATATGTTCGTTGTCTATTTTGTAAGAAAGGAAGAATTAATGAATGAAAGTATATCAAATAAACTTTTTAACATGCCATAAGCTGTAATTGATTTTAATACACTATGTAGGGGATTTTTTTTATATGAAATGTGAAATCAAAGGAATGCTTAAACTGAAGGAATGATTCATTAGAGCAAACAATTTAGGCCTCTAAATAATTTATGTCTACCTTGAGACTTCAGGGACCCTGAAGGTTAAACTCCTTTTCCTAAATATTTAAATATAATATTTGTGGAAAATGGTGTATTCAAAGGCAGAAAGTAAAAACAGTTTAACGTTTCTTCTTCTGTTGATTGAAATACATTTGCACAACAAAAAGCATGTGCTATTTTGTATAAACTGTTCTCCATTTTTTTTCAAATTGGAATCAAATCTTAAGCTTAGATTTGTGTAGAATATATTTAATATAAATCATATTGAGAATATGACAATAGATTATTGATATATAGCTATACCAGTGTCTATAGTGTATGATTGTCTCAGCGGTTAGCGAGCTTATTTGCAGTGGCGAAAGTCATCTGTTGATGTCTTGAACATAAACCAGCAAATCTCCTTAACAGCAACATTAATGTTTTGTGATTTCTTCTGTACTTTTATTTTTCAAATGTTAAAAACAAGATTTTTTTTTCTCTTTTATGCTTCTTTACACAGCGATGCCATCATTCTACATTTTGTTTTGATCAGGGTTCTGCAATTCTGTACAGCTCTGGTTATCAGAAGTTACTGTAAATAGAAACCTAATGCTATCTCTCTCCAAACTACAAATGGAAAAACATATAAACTGAATAAAGAATATTGAAGTGACATGATTTTGTTCTCGGCTCAAATGATAGAGGCATCCCAAATTTTTGCATTAAAAAAACAAATATGTATGACTGGTATAGTGTTCCACCACTCTGACTGGAAAATGGCACCCCTAATATTCAGGTATGAGTGCAATTTTGCTGTGTCATGCAGTCAATAAGTCACCACTGCTTAGTCCTACTGGGATGGCATCAAATGGAAAAACCTTTCTGGAAAAAAGGTGCACATGAGATTGTAGACTTAAACACAGTGCTAATCTGTGGTTATTTTTGAGAGTTCCACTTGCATCAAATTATTATTATGAATATTGTGAATATACACAATTTAATAAATCAGAATAAGAGCACTACTATCTCAGGCTTCTATGCATGAGAATAGCTTGCAAGATACCAGGACTATTGAAACTCAAATATGTCAGAGCCATAAGACACAACACCAAGTTATATGCTTCCTTTGGAATTGTTCAAACATTTTCGATCTCACTCTTTTGACACCTGCGTGAAACCTCAGCTTTCCTAATCGTCTTGATTATGAACACATGTATTATGATATGAATGATAATGTCATTTACAGTTTTATTTTAAAAAATACCTATCCAGCATTTTGAAGAATGACTATCACCCACCATTACCTAGTAATGTGTGTGTGGGTGTGCAGTGGCAAATTTAGGTAGGTGTGTGTGTGTGTGTGTGTGTGCGTGTGCGTGCGCAGTGACAGGTTTAGGTGTGTGCACGCACAGTCATGGATTAAGGTGTGTATGCATGTGTGTATTTGTGCAGTGGCAGGTTTAGGTGTGTTGTGTGCATGCAGTGGTGGGTTTAGATAGATAGAGCTGACACGGCTGCCTCACAGGAATGCATCTGGTCATGGGCAGCATGCAATTCCCACACACACAAAAATATTGTAATTTGCACAGTGATATCATCATATCACCATGAGGGTCAGTTAACCTTGGCGGAGAGGCTGGTCCGATTCTACTTTCATAGCTAGCCAGACTGCTGCCTGCAAAGGTTTCCCACTGAGAAACATGTGTCAGGGAGGAGGGCGGAGCTAGACTGACCTCATGTCTCCCCACTGGAGGTCTGAGGTCGAAGGGAGCAGGGGCAACTGTCATATTGAGCATCTGTATATTATTTTATTTTTATAGCAAATTCATTTAGTAAAATCAGTCACAGTATGAAATGCTACCAAATAATTCAGAATGAATTCACAATAGAAATTGCATTGTATTGTTTTATTGTACTGCATTTTAAAAATGTATTTATTATATATAAAAACAGTGATTTGGTTTTTGCTTGGTTGACAGTGTTGGGTGGGGGGGGTTGTAGGAAATGTAATGATGCTTTGTGCCAAATCACACAAATGGATAAGAAAAGGTTCAACATAGAGGATAAATGCTCTAGAGATAAAGCTATAAATCTGCTGTGTCATCATGTTATGAGTATATTTCCATGAAGAAAATCTGCTTTCTGACCAACCAGCTTACATTAGATCTAATTTCACACAAATTCAGCGCAATGTCTGAAGCCTGAAGGAGATTGATAACTAACTGATTTGATTAACTTTCACTGGGGTTAACATCATAAAGGTTTTCTGTGAATATATTAGCTAGGTCCTAAACTCTGTAAGAGGAACTTCCAGTACCATAACTTAATTATTATGCTGATTATTAAGATGATATTCTGCATATTTTGTGGTATATTGAGCCTTCTGGGTGTCATGTACCCAGCCAAAGAGGTTGCATGGCTCCGGCACTGCCCAGGGTAAGGAGACACCCTCTCCTCGGCCACACAAGTGTCTTCAAAAATGTTGTCTGAGCCTGAAGATGAGGATAGGGATGATGAGGATGAAGACCCATGTGCTCCTACTTTTCCAAAGCAGGATTATTTGGGGGGGGGGGTTGTGTTTATACGACACTGCCTGAGTGAAACAGCAGATATTGGAGGCGTACTACAGTAATGTATGTACTCTTGTCTCCATCTAGTGGTGAAAATTGCATACTCCAAGCATTCCTTAAATGTATTAAAGAATCCTAAGATTTTCACTGACCTAAGATTGTCAGGTCAACAATAAGATTAAATAAATGAACTGCATTTGAAGCA
Organism: Brachyhypopomus gauderio; assembly: GCF_052324685.1. NCBI lineage: Eukaryota > Metazoa > Chordata > Actinopteri > Gymnotiformes > Hypopomidae > Brachyhypopomus > Brachyhypopomus gauderio. The sequence continues at coordinate 20,553,814 of NC_135220.1, read as the reverse complement.
AATTGATATTCATTTAAGTTTGCTCAGAACCTATACAACATAAATATAACTATTAATATAAATATTAACAAACCTCATTCATCTGCCTCATTCAGAGATAAACACTGACATAATCATTCTGTTGATGTGAGGGGTAATTAATGGTGGTAGTGAAAAAAAACACAAAACAATTTGGTCAGTTGATCAGATTTAAATTAGATTTGTTAGGAATCAAATGCATTAATAAAGTGGCTAATATTAAACTACCAACTTCTAGAATCTTATTCATTTTCGTTCTGCACAAGCGTAGAGAATAATTTCTGGCCATCCTGGGCTACAGTCACAACAAGGCTGTCATATAAAACAGAAGAGCAGTAAGAGAACCTGGAGAACTACCCTTCATGGTACCCTCTACCATCTCAACTGACTCCAGCAACTATCAGTGATAAGACTTTAAATCTCAATAGCAAATTAATGATTAGACTTATATTCAATATGGAATAGCCAGCCTTAGTTAGAGACAGACAAAATCTTGACACTGTGCATCTTTTTTCGAGTGTACCATTTCAAAAACAGCTGTTGAATCACTTTGTTCTTAAAGCAGTATATGAATGGGTTCACGAGAGGTGGAAACAACCCATAAAACATTGATATGGCAATTTTCTGATCTATATTCATCTTTAAACCTGGTATATAAGTCATTATATACACTAAGAAACGAGGTATGTAGTATATGGTGATTATACACAGCTGTGAAGCACAGGTGGAGAAGGCTCTCAGCCTTCCTTGATTATTGGCCTTTCTCATTACAGTCACCACAATGATGGTATAGGAAAATATAATGAAAGAGAAAGGTGCCAGAAGAACAAACATGGCCAGGGAGAATTGCACTTGGTAGGCAACTCTTGTGTCTGTACAGACTAGACTGTTCATAGAAATTGTGTCACAATAGCAGTTAATTATCAGGTTTGGTCCACAGAAAGGCATTTGGGCAGTCAGAGATGTTGAAATGCCTGGTGAAATCATTGCTGATGCCGAAATGAACCCTGCCAAGATCCTCATAGTCTGGTTGGTCATCAGTGCTGGGTATCTGAGCGGGAAGCAGATAGCCAGATATCGGTCTAGAGCCATGATCATCATAATCAGAGAGTTCAGTGTGCCAAAATAGTGAATGAGCTGCCTTTGCATCACACATAGCTGGAAGGAGATAGAACCATTGTTGAACCAGTAGCGAGAGATCAGTTTAGGTAAAGCCACGGTGCAGAATCCAACATCAGACAGAGCCAGATTGAACATGATGATGTACATAGGCTTGTGAAGTTGTGGTTCAGTGGCAAACATCACTATAAAAATGGAATTCACCACTAGTATAATGATATATATGATAAAGAAAAATGTGCCAATGAGATTGTAGAATTCAGGCAAAAGTCCAGGGAACCCCACAATAAAAAACTCTGTCACAACAGTCTGGTTATTCTGAGACATCCTAGAAAAATGGTAAAATTAATTAAAAATCACAAATGTTATTTTACTACCATAAATACAATTAACACATCTTAAAATGTTATGTTTGATCTTAACATGCTTTCACCAGTTACGTACCTTAATGCACTGTTATGCATTGGTCTAAATAATGAAATCAGTAATCAAATCAGTAGTAATCAAGATACATACAAATATTTGCAAAAATCAACATTTGGGAACTTAATGACCATAATTTGATAGTACAGTGTTCAAGTATTGAACCAAAAAATCAAAAAAATACAGCTAATCTATTTTTGTTTCTTGTGGTGCAAGCACCCAATCATTTTGTTTAAATGACTATAGCTTGCACATAAAACCTCATTTATCAGTTTCGTGCAGATTGCTAGAACAGTTAACAGATCTTTTCATATATGGGTTGGGGTATGGGGGATGGCAGGAATTACGTACCTCTCTTTATGAGGCACATTTCTCCCCTCTTCTCTTTTATAGACTGATATATTAAAACTCCACAGAGATCGCAACATGCCATTGGACAAGTGATGTAATAGAACTTTAGCTCCTGAGTAACATGTTCTGTAATAACTAGGATTACTTGGTTAAAACACACATTCACCTCTTGTGCTTTATGATAAAACTATTATTAAAATACATTTATTTACATTTAGGGCATTTAGCAGACACTCTTACTCAGAGCAACTTACAAAGTACTTTGCACCTGTTCACAGAATGCATAGTTAGGTCAGAATTCAAGACACCCTGGAGCCAGACTATTACTAAACTACAGGAATTAGTACTATTACCTAGTAATGCAAATAAACATAGACTCAAAACACAAGCAAACATAATTAGAAAACCAATACCTAAAATCACAAATAAACATACAATTTAAAGAACAAGGACTGTTATGTATGAACCTAGTTCGTAAGTAATCTATACAAGATCCTCCAGTAGAGGGCACCAAGCAAAGTGTGAAAGCTGTATAGTTGGGCAGTGGTTCAATAAAGAAATGAGAAGTGAATCAGCCTACTGTCGGTCTGCATCTCTATGTGTCGTGCACACTGTGGAATATTTGGGCCATATCATTGACACAGCTGGGCTCCACAAATCACCGGAGAAGGTATGTGCCAATGTGGAAGCACCTGCACCAGGGGATGTAAGCCAGTAACATTCTTTTCTAGGGATGCTGAATTATTATGGACGTTTCATTCCTGACCTAGCCACTGCCCTGAATCCATTGAATGAACTTCTGAATAAAGAGAAGAAGTGGAAATGGACGCCAGCTTGTGAGTCAGCATTCCAGAGAGCGAAAGAACTCCTCATATCTCAGGAAGTACTCACCCACTACAATCCTGAGCTGCCTCTTCACCTGGCTTGTGATGCTTCATCCTATGGGGTCGGAGCTGTGCTCTCACACATCATGCCCAAAGGTGAAGAAAAACCTATAGCCTATGCATCACGAACTCTCAGCAAAGCAGAATGAAACTATGCTCAGATCGAGAGAGAGAGGCATTAGCAATATTTTTTGGAGTATGTAAGTTCCACCAGTACCTTTGTGGTAACAAGTTCACCCTACTAACGGACCATCGTCTATTAACTTCCATACTGAGCCCAGAAAAAGGCATACCATCAATGGCTGCAGTACGAATGCAGCGTTGGGCACTCCTTCTGTCAGCACATAATTACACCATTCAGTACAAAAAAGGTACATTACATGCCAATGCTGATGGACTTTTGAGGTTACCGCTTCCTCATGCTCATAAGGAAAAGCAAGATGCAGTAGAGGTGTTCTACACATCACAGTTGGACACATTACCAGTCAGTGACACAGAGATTAGGCGTGAGACCATGTCTGACTCGACATTGTGTCGTATCCTGGAAATGGTCACAACTGGTCGATTTCCGACAGCAAAGGACGCAGGTGAAGAGCTGTCAGCTTATTTGCTGCAACGCCATGACTTCTCAGTTCAGCAGGGATGCCTCATGTGGGGTGGGAGAGTGATTGTGCCCCCTAAACTGCACCCACGTGTACTGGAAGTGTAACGCGGCGGGTATGGTGACGTAACCACTGCGTGAATATACTTGAGAGGCAGACCCAAGTGCCGGCTCGGTCTGGCACAATAATATGCGAGAGTAGTAAATGTGGAGTTAATGCATACACACACAGTGTGGCAAAAACACCAACACAAAACGACGCGGAAAAACAACGCGCAAAATGAAACTAAACCGTAGATACTCGGTAGAAAAAGGAAACAAAAACAACGCGGAAGACTGACGCATGAAAAGCAAAACTCACTCGTAGCGAGAGGGTGGAAAAAATAATAAAGGCAACTAAAAAGACGCGGAAAAAACTCGTCGCGTAAAACCGAAATAAGAACACCAGGAGAAGAATCTGGCTACTGGCAAAAATGCCGCAACAAAACAAAACCTTCCCAAAATAAATGAATAACGGATAGGAAGAGAAACAGATGGAGGAAAACTTGAGATTGGTTAGAAAGCAGCGCAGGAGACAGAGACTCGAATAAGTGAAAGACAAGCAAGAGAGAGAAAGGTGGCGAGACACCTTGCAACTTTGAGAAATGCAACTTCGGGGAATGAAGGAGCAGGCTGATAGCATGACGGCATAACCAAAACGAATCAGCAATGATCCGTCTCCAAAAGCTTCCTTAAAAAGCCATGGCAACAGGTGAGACGGATCATTGCTGATTGCGTGGATGTAGTCTAGGGCTGACTCGGGTGCCCCTAGTGGAGGTAGATGGTGTGGAATCCGAGCCAGCCCTGACAGAGCCCCCCCCTCTAGGCCAGAGACCCCGCGGGCCCAGAGCGACTGCCCTGTCACGACGGAAGTCGCGTATAAGAGAACTGTCGACAATGCGAGAGGCAGGGACCCAGGAACGTTCCTCGGGACCGTAACCCGCCCAGTCAACGAGGTATTGGTCCCGACCACGAACACGGCGGTGGTCCAATAACCAGGTAACCGTGTACACCGGGCCACCATCAACCATGCGGGGAGGCGGCGGGGCCGGAGCACGGGGCATGTGACACAAAATCGGGCGGAGACGCGAGACGTGGAACACCGGATGGACACGCATGGAAGGAGGAAGCAGCAGCCGGTAGGAAACGGCTGGTAAATTGCGGTCCCCTGTCAGACACCACGTCGGAGGGGAAGCCGTGGTACCGGACAATGTGATGGAGAAACAGGGAGGCAGTATCACGGGCCGAGGGGAGCTTAGGCAAGGCCAAAAATCTGGCGGTCTTAGAGAACCGGTCAACAATAACCAATATAGTGGTGTTGCCACGATAGGGAGGTAAGCCCGTCACAAAATCCAGGGCAACGTGCGTCCATGGTCTGGACGGGATAGGAAGTGGACGCAACAACCCAGCGGGTTTAGAATGGGAGGCTTTGTTTTTTGCACATGTCTCACAAGCAGCAACAAACCTGCCCACCTCCTGGTCCATCCCAGGCCACCAAAATCTCCTTTTCAGGAGCTCGAGAGTACGACGGACTCCGGGCTGGGCTGCGAAAAGTGAGTCATGCCCCCAACTCATAACTTTTTTCCTTAAATTAGGATGAACATATAAGCGACCAGGGGGAGTCCCGCTAGGCCCAGGATTGCCCGTAAGAGCTTGCTTAACCTCGGTTTCGATACCCCATTGTATGGGTGCTACAATCTTGGAAGCCGGTATTACCGTACCGGGTTCTAAGATGTCGGCAGGTGGTTCCCACTGATGGGAGAGGGCATCTGGCTTTACATTCTTGGTGCCAGGTCTGTATGAAAGTGTAAAATCAAACCGCCCAAAGAACAAGGACCATCTAGCCTGCCTGGGGTTAAGTCGTTAGGCCTGCTGGAGGTAGGTTAAGTTCTTGTGGTCCGTCCACACGAGGAACGGATGTTTAGCCCCCTCCAACCAGTGCCTCCATTCCTCTAGTGCCAGCTTGACAGCCAGCAGCTCTTTGTCCCCCACCTCGTAATTGCGCTCGGCGGGTGTCATGCGGTGAGAGAAGTAGGCACAAGGATGGAGTTTCTGAGGAGTGCCTGTTCTCTGAGAGGGTGCACGGCGCCCACTCCGTAATCGGAGGCATCGACCTCGACGATGAATGGGAGGTCAGGGTCAGGCATGCACAAAACGGGTTCAGATGTGAACTGTTTTTTGAGTTTGTCAAAGGCTTGCTGGGCCTCAGGAGACCAGACAAAAGGACCAGGAATTTTCCTAGTGAGAGCAATAAGGGGGGCCGCCAGGGTGCTGAACCCCTTAATGAAGCGCCGGTAAAAATTAGCAAACCCCAGGAAGCGTTGAACTAAACAAAGTGAGGTAGGAGTCGGCCATTGAGCCACGGCCCGGATCTTAGAGGGATCCATGGCCAAGGTATTCTGAGCTATACGATACCCCAAAAATCCTACTTCCTGGACGTGGAAGAGGGACTTCTCCAGCTTTATGTAGAGGTGGTTTTCCAATAGGAGCTGGAGTACCCGTCTTACATGTGTAACGTGTTATGCTACCGTACGGCTATAAATGAGGATGTCGTCCAAGTAAACAAAAGCATACCTGTCTAACGTTTCTCTCAAAACCTCATTAATAAAACGTTGGAACACTGCCGGGGCATTCATGAGGCCGAATGGCATAACCAGGTACTCATAGTGACCCAAAGGTGTGATGAAGGCGGTCTTCCACTCATCACCCTCACGGACTCTAACCAGGTTGTAGGCATTCCGGACGTCAAGCTTAGTGAAGATAGTGGCCTGTTGGAGTGCCTCAAAAGCAGAGGCCATGAGGGGTAGAGGATGACGATCCTTAACAGTTACTTTATTGAGCCCTCGGTAATCAATACAGGGCCTTAACCCTCCATCTTTCTTGCCCAGAAAAAAGAAGCCGGCTCCGGCAGGAGACGTGGAGGGTCTGATGAACCCTGCGGCCAGGGCCTCACGGATATACTCCTCCATGGCCTTATGTTCTGGGGCGGCTAAAGAAAAGAGACGGCCCCTGGGAGGGCTGGAACCGGGAAGCAGGTTGATGGCTATGTCATATGATCTGTGAGGAGGAAGGAAGCTAGCCTTTTCTTTATTAAACACCTCTCTGAGGTTGTGGTACTCAGAGGGAACCTTGGTCAGATCCACCGGGTCAAGGGAGCGTTTGGTAGGGGACTCGAAGCGTCTCTGGAGACAGGTCTCCCTGCACACAGGACCCCAACCCCGCACAGTACGGGAAAGCCAGTCTACCTCAGGATTGTGGCGTTGTAGCCAAGGGAACCCCAGTATGAGTCGCATGTGAGGGGCACAGATGACATAAAGCGTGATCTGTTCTTTGTGACCCCCTATGTCCATGTTGATGGGTATGGTTTGCCTAGCTACTTCTCCTGAGGCTATAATGCGTCCGTCCACTGCAGCCACAGTGAGGGGTTTTTCCAGATTGACCAGGGGTATGTCTAGCTCCTTCACTAGTGAGGCGTCGATAAAATTGGCGGTGGCACCAGAATCAATAAAAGCCAACAGGCGTTTTTCATCAGAACCCCGCCAGGTTAATGACACGTGGACGTAGAGTCCATTATTGGGAGGACTTGAAACTGGGCCCGCCAGAGCCTCCTTACTTACTGGCGGGCTGGTCCTTTTTCCCTGTAATTCAGGGCATCGGGTACGCTGATGCCCTTCACCCCCACAGTAGAGGCATCTGCCTCCTCGGAGACGAGACTGTCTCTCCTGACGTGACAGGCGGGTGTGACCTAGGTGCATGGGTTGTGGGTCATCGGTGGCTTCTCGTGGTTCGGCAGTGAGTTTACTCCCTATGGTAGGTGTACTGTTGCATCGATGCAGCCCTCTGGCCTGCTTTCGCTCATGACGGCGGTTATCAAGACGCACTGTGAACGCAATTAGAGCATCTAGGTCGGATGGTGGATCACGGAGCGCTAACTCATCCTTGAGTCCTTCTGAAAGGCCTTCTTGGTATATGGCCATGAGCGCATCAGACCCCCACCCACTCTCTGAAGCGAGCGTTCTGAAGTCTAGTGAGTACTCTGCTACAGACATTCTACCCTGGCGAAGGCGCAACAGGCGCGGACCCACCACCCCACCAGACGACGGGTGGCAAAACGCATGCTTCATGGCAGCAGAAAACAGTGAATATGTGGAGCACACGTCAGCCCGTGATTCCCACAGAGGAGTAGCCCATGCTAAAGCTTTGTCATGCAACAAGGCCACTACGTAGGCTACTTTAGATCGTTCGGTTGGGAAACGTGATGGTTGCTGTTCAAACACCAGTGCGCACTGTAACAAGAAACCCCTACACCCTTCAGGGCAGGAGGAGGGAGAGCAGGTTCAAGACGAGCCACGGCAGCGGGTGTTTCAACAGAGACATGGGTATCACTGATCATAGCCTGTATGGCGGTTGTGAGGTTGCCGAGCTGCTCTGTTATCTGTTGGAGCGCCTGGTCGTGACCACTAAGTAGCTGCCCCTGAGCAGTGAGAGCAGCCCTGAGCTCAGCTGCCTCGCGAGTCACGGCTGAGTCCATGTTTAAGGCTGATTCGTTCTGTAACGCGGCGGGTATGGTGACGTAACCACCGCGTGAATATACTTGAGAGGGGGACCCAAGTGCCGGCTCGGTCTGGCACAATAATATGCGAGAGTAGTAAATGTGGAGTTAATGCATACACACACAGTGTGGCAAAAACACAAACACAAAACGACGCGGAAAAACAACGCGCAAAATGAAACTAAACCGTAGATACTCTGTAGAAAAAGGAAACAAAAACAACGCGGAAGACTGACGCATGAAAAGCAAAACTCACTCGTAGCGAGAGGGTGGAAAAAATAATAAAGGCAACTAAAAAGACGCGGAAAAAACTCGTCGCGTAAAACCGAAATAAGAACACCAGGAGAAGAATCTGGCTACTGGCAAAAATGCCGCAACAAAACAAAACCTTCCCAAAATAAATGAATAACGGATAGGAAGAGAAACAGATGGAGGAAAACTTGAGATTGGTTAGAAAGCAGCGCAGGAGACAGAGACTCGAATAAGTGAAAGACAAGCAAGAGAGAGAAAGGTGGCGAGACACCTTGCAACTTTGAGAAATGCAACTTCGGGGAATGAAGGAGCAGGCTGATAGCATGACGGCATAACCAAAACGAATCAGCAATGATCCGTCTCCAAAAGCTTCCTTAAAAAGCCATGGCAACAGGTGAGACGGATCATTGCTGATTGCGTGGATGTAGTCTAGGGCTGACTCGGGTGCCCCTAGTGGAGGTAGATGGTGTGGAATCCGAGCCAGCCCTGACAGGAAGAGCTCCATTCAGCATATCCAGATGTAGTCAGGATGAAGGGATTAGCACGCAGCTATGTTTGGTGGCCAGGCATCGACTCTCAAATTGAGCTTCAGGCCAAGTCTTGTCAGCGTGTACAAAAGGACCTGGGGCTAGCACCTTTACACCCTTGGATGTGGCAATCTAGTCCTTGGGAAAGGATACATGTAGACTTTGCTGGTCCGTTTGAAGGACATATGTATCTGGTTGCGGTGGATGCACATTCCAAATGGCCTGAAGTGTGCATCATGGATAGCATCACAGCCAGTAAAACCATACAAGTTCTGAGGGGCCTTTTTAGTCGATATGGTATTCCACACGTTCTGGTCAGTGACAACGGACCACAGTTCTGTTCTGAAGAATTCAGCACATTCCTAAAGTGCAATGGAGTCAAACACATCCGGTCGGCGCCGTACCATCCTGCCACCAACGGGTTGGCCGAGCATTTTGTACAGACGTTCAAGTACGCCTTGAAATCTTCAAGAGGAACAACATCAGTGCAGCAGCACCTGGATACATTTCTGTTGACTTACCGCAACACCCCCCACGCAACAACAAAGGACACACCAGCTATGTTGTTTATGGGACGCAGGCTGCGTTCTCGGCTGGATTATCTGAAACCCTGTGTTGCTGGAACAGTGCACCAGTCACAGGACTCTCAGCAGCAACGCCGTCAACAACACTCTAGGGCAGGAGTGGCCAACCCATGGCTCGCGAGCCGCATGCGGCTCTTTGCCTGGTTTCATACGGCTCCCCAGCCGGTCTGCTGGCTCACCTGCACAAACGGAGCGACACACTGCTACATTTTCGTGGTGCGCGGTTTGTTTACAAGCCTAGCGAGCCGCTAATACTTTTAAAACCGGCGTAGTGGAAAACATGCATTTGACTGTCTTCACAGCCAATAATTTACACTCGCCCCCCCTCAACAAATTACACACACAAAGTGGACCACAGTCCACTGAACCGCCACAAACTGAGTGTACACAGATAACAGAGAATGTAAGACGTTATCCTGTGAGAGTCACAAAACCACCCATACGTTACCGTGATGAGTAAGCACATGGAAATAGTTGCCATGAATGAATGTTTGAGTTCTGAAGCATTGTTTCCAATCTTGAAGTTAAAGGTAGCATAACATTCCCATCTTATTTGGTGTTTACCATAGGAAATTATCTTTTAATATTTTCTTTTGAGTTGTGCTTGAGAAAAGAGCTTTTGTGGTTATTGACAACAAATCTTAGTGGGGAGGAAATGTTATGTATGAACCTAGTTCGTAATTAATCTATACAGTATCCTCCAGTAGAGGGCACCAAGCAAAGTGAGAGCTTGTGAAAGCTGTATAATTGGGCAGTGGTTCAATTAAGAAATGAGAAGTGAATCAGCCTACTGTCGGTCTGCGTATCTCTATGTTTCGTGCAAACTGTTGTAAGTTAGACACTAAAGGGAGCTACATAACACTTTCCATCGTTATTTCTTGCTTTATGGAGAAAAGCAAAGACCTCCAAACAAACCCCTCTGCTCTTGCCCTCTCCCTGTCATTGTTACAGAATGCACAACCACAAGGGGGAGATGCGATTAGCCCTGATTGTGGTACCCTGCTGGTGATCCAGATAGTGGCTTTGGGTCATCTGAGTCAGGAGACATGCGAGCTGGAGCATTGCCATTCCTGAGCCCTACAACGAGGATCCTGAAGCATGCAAAGGGTTTGTAGGCCAGTGCTTTGGGTTCCAGACTACCCTGAGATTGTTCAAGAGCTGTTTTCAATCACCCTCGATGGGGAAGGATGTGTGGACAAGCCCTGATGTACCTGCCAGAACCTGCTGGAATGATCCCGCCTTGGTGGATGTCTTTGAGGGACAGCAGCCAGCTATGTTACGTTTCAGCTATAGTCACACACAAAGGTGGAATGTACCACCAATTTGAAGGACTGACAGTAGTTTAGTGACTTCACAGACTAGTGGGAACGGCAAGCTAATCAGTGAAGAGAATAAATGATGTCTCCTACAGGCTTAGCTTGCCGGGGGGTGGGGGGGGGGGGGGTGATGGCTGTCATGCATCATGCATCAGCCTTTGACCTTTGACAAATGGACAAGTAGCAATGCTGCCCCTCCTTTGCCCGTAGATCTGGAATGAGGCTCTTGAAGGAGGATCTGGTTCGTGCCTTATTAAACACCAGGAGTAGAGTAAGACTGCTGCAGAACTTGGAGGAATTAGTAAATTACATTTTAGAAAAAACAAGCATACTTTCAATATATACTACTACCGCATGTGTTTCAATTTATATCGTGATTTTAGGCCATACTTCCCAGCTCTAATACAATGCTACTGTTGTTGTGTGTTCATTTTGTACTCTGTATACTTTGTTAGTCTTCTTAACTCCTAGACTCTTTAAAGGAATGTCTCCTGTGACTTACTCTTAGTCTGCATGTGAGAAACAGAAAATTTATAATAAAAAAACAAACAATGTTAACTAATTTTAACTAATAATGTTAACTAATAATGTTAACTAAACTAATTTTAAAACTAAAGTAAGCTCTAGTCTGGGGTTATGTTGTAGTCACATAAACAGAAAAAAAACGACTTTGATGCATTGCCTTGTATTAGTGATAAGTTATTATCAGCAGCGTATAAGCAGTTTACCTGATATATGGATAACCACAAAAACAAATTGATTCTAATGACTTCATAAAACTAGTCTAATTCAAATGAAAACATATATTCTGAAGACACAGAAAGGTGACTTGTTCCACTTTTGGTAATCAGTAAAAAAGGAGAAACAAACAAACATTAAAAAACAAAAAAAACAAAAACAGCATTCACACCTTCATATGCTTAATATGACTAGTGCTTAAAGCTATCATGACACAAAACACTTGAAGTTTATCTATACCATTGTTTCTAATTATAAACAATAATGTCAGACCTTGTTACTACACATCATCCCTAAGCACATATCAAGGATAAGCAGCAGTCACTACTGTGAGCAGCATAAACATCAGCAAATTGTTTCCTAGCAACCAGCATGGGCTGCGTGGTGCAGAACACCCTGGGTGGCATTACGTTGCTGTAACCCATCACAGCATGTGATGAGTTTCAATGGAAATGTCAGCACCCAGTGTTTTGTCTTGAGAGCAACAGCAGAGGGCAGCACTACATCTCAAGTGAAGCCATGATCACACATCCAGTCTAATGGACCTTATACATCTCAGACATAATGTTATGAATATGTCCATGCATATCACAAACCAGAGTGGAGACAAGCCATCCTAACTCATTATAGAGGATGCAGACATGGCTCTCTCTCAGAGTACGAGAACCGAACAGCCTGCCTTAACAGCCCTGGCTCTCCACACTCCCAGAGCTCCTCCACAGGGCTGCTCCACAGGGCGTGTCTGGACACACGCTCATATTTCAGATTCATAAATGCATGTAAAAGTACAGTCGCGTACTTCCAAGCCCCCTCAACAATCTAGGAGAGGATAAAGAGCTAATTGACCACCACTCAACAGATAGGACATAATCTGCATTGTATCTTCTGATTCTGAGGCTTGACAATCAAATAACAGACTTTCCCAGGAAGGATGAGAAGTGCTCTTTAGTCTGGTCCTCTTTCTTAAAAATGGGAGCCGCTAGCCCCTTTTACCAATCCAGAGACATGTCCATGAGATACTGTGCAGGCATGAAAGCCAAGACAGACCCTCCAACATCTTCCAACATTGGAACAGGCCATCACATTCTCTCATTTGCTGTTGCAAATATTAATATTAAAATCCTTATTTGGATAGACAGCACACTGTATCCACAGAGATCACAAGACCATCTGGCGCAAAGTGGCAAGAAGCACAGGCCACTGGCAGAGGAAACTTAATGCACTGCATGGACAGCTGTAATGGACCTGTGCAAGTTGGTTTTCTGTGTAATCCTGGGTTATACAATATAGTGCAAACAGTGGCACGGGCCATTTCTGGAAGATCCTAAGGACAGTCCTGATAGTAATGGAACACTTTTTTGGGAGCACTTTGCCAACCTACATTTTAGGAATGCGTAAAGGAGAAATATGTAATTTTTACCAACAAAAAGTAGCAAACGATATTTAGAAAAGTGATTATTATTTTTACTTGTCTACAAAGTACAATTCATAAGATAAGCAATCACATTGAAGTTGAAGTTGAGTTGAATCTCTTTATTCACCAGGTATGTTACACATACAGGAATTTTTCTTGGTGGGAGCAAACATGTATGACATGTAACGACATGTAATGAACACAGACTATGAACAAGTATTTACAGTGATATTGGATAATAATATACAAAACAATAAATATGAGAGATACAGATACTCTACGTGGTGGTCGGAGGCTGGTGATGTGTGTATGGGTATACTGTACAGGGGTGGGTTTCCCGAAACGTTCGTAGCGCCAAGTACTTCGTAACCTCGTATGAAACGTACAAGGTTAAGAAGTACTTAGCGCTACGAACGTTTCGGGAAACCCTCCCCTGGTGAGTAAAAAGTAGTTTACACGATTATCTACAGAAATATACATATGTTTGTACAGGCAATGCTGATGTGCAGGTTGTTGGTCAGTGCTGTAGGTGAATTTTGTTTATGTATATATGTCTCAGTGCTGACCCCTAAGGATGAGGAGAGCTACAGCTCTGGGGAAGAAGCTGTTGGTATGTCGGGTATTGCTGGTTTTGATGGTCCTGAGTCTTTTACCGGAGGGTAGAGTTTGAAAAAGGTGATGTCCAGGATGAGAGGGGTCAGCTATGATTTTGCCGGCACGCTTCTTCACCCTGTTGGTGTAGGTGTCCTGAAGCATTGGCAGGTTACAGCCGATGATCCTCTCTGCTGTCCTGATTATGCGGTGGAGTTTGGTTTTTTCTTAGAACAGTAGAAACCACAGAATTTTTTATGTGGGGGGGGGGGGGGGGAGGGGGGGTTTGCGTCTGAAGTCTACTGTCATCTCTGCTGTCTTTTGTGAGTTGAGCAGTAGATGGTTGCTGCTGCACCAGGAGACCATCCTCTCCACTTCTTTTCTGTAGGCTGACTCGTCTCCATTTGTTATGAGGCCCACCATGGTGGTATCATCTGCGAACTTCAGGATTTTCACAATGGGTTCCTTGGAGACAAAGTCATTAGTGTAGAGACTGAAAAGAAGTGGGGAGAGCACACAACCTTGTGGTACTCCTGTACTGATGGTCCGGATGTCAGATGTGTGCTTTCCTAGCCGCACCTGCTGTCTCCTGTCTGTCAGGAAATCCACAATCCATCTACACATGAAGTCAGGCACTGACAGCTCGGACAGTTTGACTCCCAGGAGCTGCGGCATTACCGTGTTAAATGCCGAGCTGAGGTCTAAGAAAAGGACTCTAGCGTATGTTCCAGGACTGTAGAGATGCTGTAGTATGATATGCAGCGCCAGGTTGATTGCATCATCAACAGACCTGTTAGTTCTGTACGCGAACTGCAAAGAGTCCAGCAGGGGGTCAGTGATGGCCTTCAGGTGGGTTAGGACCAGGCATTCGAAGACCTTCATGACAACAGAGGTCAGGGCTATTGGTCTGTAGTCATTTAGTCCAGTGATTTTGAGGTTCTTGGGAAATGGAATGATGGTGGAGGTTTTGAAGCAGGACGGAACAGAGCAGAGTTCCAGTGATCTGTTGAATATGTTTGTGAACACTGGTGCTAGTTGGTCTCTGCAGTGTTTGATGGTGGATGGGGAGACGGAGTCAGGTCCAGGGGCTTTCCTCTCTTTCTGCCTGCTGAAGAGTCTGTGGACTTCCTGTGGGCAGATTGAGAAGGGGGAAGGGGGCAGAGGTGTGAGGGCCGGGGTGGGGGTGGTGGGGGAGGGTTGTTGATTGGTATTGTCCTTAGGTGTTTCAAATCTGCAGTAGAACTTATTCAGGTCGTTGGAGAGTTGATGGTCGTTCAGGAGGGGGGAGGTCTTTTTCGCTTTGTAGCTGGTGATCTGCTCAAGGGCTGTCCAGGCTGAGAATGGGTCGTTAGCAGCAATGTGGCTTTTCAGCCTTTCAGAGTATCTCCTCTTTGCTGCTTTAATCCCCTTCTCCAATCTGTATTTGGCCTCTTTAAAAACCGTCCTGTCTCCACTCCTGAATGCCATCTCTTTTTCCCTCCGAAGCTGTCTGAGTTCAGCAGAAAACCAGGGTTTGTCATTGCTATATTTCTTCCGTTGTGTGGTAGAAATACAGCTGTCCTCACAGAAACCGATGTATGACGTCACTGTATCTGTGTACTCGTCTAGTCTGTCTGTCGCCTCTTCAAACACAGTCCAGTCTGTGAGGTCTAAGCAGCTCTGTAGCTTTTCTATATCTCCACTGGTCCACCTCTTCACTGTAGTGATGACAGGCTTGTTGGTTTTCAGCTTCTGTCTGTATGTTGGTATCAGGTGAATGAGGCTATGATCGGAGTGTCCGAGAGCCGCACGCGACGGAGCGATAAGCGTCTTTGATGGTGGTGTAGCAGTGATCCAGAATGTTCTCCTCCCTTGTAGCGCAGGAGACGTGCAGTCTGTATTTGGGAAGTTCTTTCGTGAGGTTTGCTTGGTTAAAATCCCCCAGAATGATGAGCAGTGTGTCCCGGTTCTCTCTCTCTACTTTCCTTATCAGATCAGCCAGCTCTTTCTGCGCGTCGCGACTGATATAGACTCCAGCTAAAGTGAAGGAGCTGATCTCTCTGGGAAAGTAGAACGGTCTGCATTTGATAAAGATTGATTCTAGGTTAGGAGAGCATGACGTTAACAGTACCGTGTTGTCTTTACTCCAGCGTTCGTTAATGTAAAAGCAGATTCCTCCTCCTCTGCTTTTACTGCTGAGATCCGAGTCTCTGTCTGCTCTGTACAGACGGAAGCCGGGAACGCGCAGCGCTCTGTCCGGGTTAAGGTCAGAAACCCAGGTCTCCGTAAAACAGAGGGTAGAAGCATTTGAAAAGTCCTTGTTGGTTTGGTTGAGCAGTAGCAGTTCTTCAGTTTTATTGTGAAGCGAGCACAGATTTGAGAGAAATAGAGATGGTAGAGAAGTGCGGAATCCTCTGCGTCTCAGGCGCACCAGCGCACCCGCACGACGCCCCCTGTGCCGGACCCTCCAGCGCTTCCTCGCCAGTCCGAGCAAAGCCAGCGCGCCCGTTGTGAGGATTTCTGTAATAGTTGAAGGATCCTGGATGAATTCCAGAGTTGAAAAAGGTGAAGAGTTGTGTCTGAGGGCCAACAACTCTTCCTTGCTCCAGCCCACTGACTCAGAACAACAATAAACAACATTAACAAACAAAAACACACAAAGGACCGAGGAGCTCATCACCGAGGCAGCCGTTCGTGGAGCCATCTTGACTAGTAGTCCGCAAATCTTATGCCAATAAAATGGGTCTCCCTACATGGAGGCAGTGATGTCTAAAATAGATTTAGTACAGAATAAGTGCACCCCAGTCCTTCAGCCTTGCATGCACCTGTTAGACCATGGAAGCCAATTTTAAGGAGCCCCCAATGCACACTCCTTGTGCAGATGCTCCTTCCTGAAGTTTATATGTTTGTAGTGAGCAATGCAACAGAAGACAGGTGATATATGTTTTATCACTTAACAGCTCCACTCTGTAAGTTCAATGCTGAACAACTTGTGGTTCCTAAATGTTTTTAAAAACCACATTATCTAGAAGGGCAGATTTCAAGATCTGACTTGTGTACAAAGGTGGCATTCTATGAAAAGCCTCATTTAAAATCAGTGAGCTCTGAAAATGAAGAAAATTGGTGAAGATGGCAAAGGAAAACTGTAAACATGACAAACTTATGAGCATGTTTTGTGTATGGTAGTTCCAGTACATTATCAGTGATGCACTGCAGCCCACAATGCAATGTTGATGCTTTTGAAGGAAGTAGTACCAGTGAGCATTAATGGTTGTGGTGGTATATATTTTCATGCAAATATTGCATATGAATGCAAAATGTGACCTATTTCCAGTGTTATAGCATCTTAGTAAATTAGCCAAAAGGACTCCACCAAATTAAATGTCATACAGTTGAATGGACTGATATTGGTGACTGATATTACTGATATTAGTGCTTTGTTTGGTGTAGGTTACATCTTTACTGAATCACAAGGCTCTTTTATGTATTTTTTATGTGTTGTGCATTCAATTTACAATTAATACAGATTGTACACTGGTAGATGTATTTTAATAATAAACCATATAGCATTTTAATAATAATTTCAATAATGATTATGAGTGAAATATGTAGTGTATTAGTAGAATTAAGCAGTATTGAAATTGAGGTAGTTTTATATTTAAGTGTAAAGATCTGTGATCTTTTCTTAATTCACTGTTTTACACAATTAAAAATCTCTTGCAACAGCCAGCAGGGCTGTCATGCAGTTTTCATTCTGCCAAACTCTTCACAGAATTGATATTGTAGTAATGCATTCATCTCACCTGAGTCTATTTATTTAACTCTTAAGTTTTCAGAAACAGACCAACACCCATTTAAAACGATGCATTAGGCCAAAAACATCATGTAAAGTGTAGCATCTGTGAAATAAGTAAAGCCAGGTGCTTTGTAAATCGTGTTCTACCCCTCACCTGACTTAAAATTATTTCTCACTCTGAACATGCCTCACCTGTTGCGGATCCAACAACTGGCCACTGGACTGAGGGAGCTCATGCATCACAACCACTTTGAGTCGTCTGCAGAGTACTTTAATGGCCTGCTTGAACTCCTCCGTCTTTAGAGTGTAAATTATGGGATTTAACAATGGTGGAATAGTCTGTGACAGGGTTGAATTAATTATTCTGTCATTTGGGTTTATGGATGATATCATAGATGCAACATTTGTACTTAAAATTGGAAGATAAAATACAGCCACTAATATGAGGTGGGATACGCAGGTTTTCATGGCTTTGATTCGTTCAGTCCACTTTGAGATCTTAAGCAAAGCAGTGCCGATACAAACATATGAGATGGCTATTATTATTACAGGAGTGCCTATCAGTCCATAAAAACAGATATACGCCATTACAGTGTTCCAGTAATGACCATTGCAGGATAACAAATAGACAGGTGCATGATCACAGAAATAACTGGTAACAGTAATAGAGCTACAGAAAGAAACTCTGGTAACCAAGGCTACAGTGAGAGCGACAATAGATACAGAGAAAATCCAAACAACACCAATGTTTATAGCCATTGCTGTTTTAGTGAGAATAACATGGTACCTCAAAGGAAAACATATAGCAATGACCCTATCATAGGCTAGAGCAACAAGAGTAAGAGATTGCAGGGTCATAAAAAGATAAACAAAAAACATGTTTGCCAAGCAAGCACCATATGATATGTACTGGTTGTTAAACAGAAATGTGTCAATAATCTTTGGAATGAGAGCAGAGCTTCCACACAGATCAGAGAAGGCCAAGTTGAAGACAGCTACATACTTTGCAGTGTGTAAGCTGCGTGCCACGTAGATTGTACACATAACAGCTGAATTACCCAAAACAGTCACAATATAGACAAACCCCAGAAATATATAGTAATACATTGAATGTGGAACATTGTAAAATCCATTGATGTAAAACACATCAGGACGGATGATTGTTGTATTCATGGCAGAGGCCGAGTTTACAGACATATTAGCAGTTTTATAACTTCATAAAAACCTGTAAGAAACAATGGCTTGCATCAGTTAAGATTCTGCACCATATGGTAATTGCCCCATTGCAGGTCAGGACAAAAATCAAACCAATATATTTCAACTGCTCACATCGAAATAAAATATTTGAATTTAAATACTTGATATTACTGTCAGGTTATTAGGTATATGTAGATGGAGACAGTGGTCCACATCTGACTAATGTTCTCACCTCTGCAGCTATAGTAGTATCTCAGCATCCCTGACAAGCTCAGTCACATTTATACTCAGGTTGTGCTGTTATCATGTGCACCTATAATATGCATCTCAATCAAAGTATTGCTGCCAGGTAGGCCATAGCCTTAGCAGTAGTGATTTGTAGAGGTTCCTTCCTTTTTATCTATCACCAAATGATCAAGCAACCAAGACATTTTTCGTATTCCCTGCATCTGATAGGCTAAAGGGCAAAGGCTGGGTGGATAATGGGCAATAGCTGAGGGAATTACTGACAGAGCTGGCTAATTTAAAATAGATTTCTTAAAAATGGACTTCTTTTATTGTGTTTCTTAAAATACTAAGAAAATCCTTAGAGTTCAACAGATTGTCAGAACAGCAAATGTCCAGAAGCTACGTGTCGCTACGTTGTCTGCGTGCCGTTATGTCCATGTTAGTAGTTCCGTGGGTGTGGGTCGTCTGTGAGCTAAGGATGTACATCTTCACCACTAAGGTAGATTCGATACACATCTCGATACACTGCCACCGATACAATATAACTGCGATACTCTGAAACCCCTTGTCTACGATGCGATACAAATCACTCCTGTTCACGATATGATGCGATTCAAAAATGATTTGATAACGATATGACTTATTATTCGGTTTGATAAGTGATTATTCGATACAGTTAGTTGAGGTTTGAGGATGTATTGGCCTAACCCAGGGATGGGCAACTGGCGGCCCGCGGGCCGTGTCCTCACTCAGTGCGGCCCACAAATAGATCAATAATAATTTAATAATTAAAAGAAAAAAAAACCGATAGAGCAGGACTTTTTTGTAGGGCTACGCCCCCCTCTCCCATGTCGGTGTTGTTCCTTGCCCGGTTATCCCACTGTCTGCCACGCACGTGTCGTCATTGTGTTCAGTTGTGTCTATTTCAGTCCTGTGTACTTGTATCTCTGTGTTTCGCCCGTTGTCGGTTATTTGTGGTTTGTTCGGTTTTGTGGATTATCTGTCATCGCTGTTCTGGTATTTTCCATCTTCGTTGTGTTTCTCTGTTGTGAATGGCTCTCCTGTTACGACTCCTGCCTGTCCTGTTGTCCACTCTCCCGTTTTGAACCGTGCCTGTACAAACGACTTCGCCTATGGAATTCCTCTTATTAAATCTCGCTCTTCTCAGCGTTTGTGTCCGCCTCCTCGCTTCGCAGCGCAAGCTGCGTTACAGTTCTTTGATATGAAGGAGTTCAAATTCCTTTTTGCACTTTTTTTATTAAGCAAATGTTTTGTCTTTGTTGCTTATTAAGGACATGTTAATGAATTTATATGCAGAAAATAGATGTATGTTGGGGCAATAAACATACAGATCTGAATTCATTTAAAATGTGTTCTTATTGAGAATAATTTGTAGTGTCTTTCATATCCAATTATTTGAAGTGTGTGGTCATGTGGCCCTCCAATAATAGTGCGAGGAGAAGGTGAAGGTGAGGACATCAGTCCCCCTCCGTCTGTTTACTCGGTACTAACAGAGTACTTCGTAGGAAACAATCCAGACGCCAGTCCCCCTCCATCCGTTTACTCAGCACCAACCGAGTACTATGGCAGAGACAAACCAGACGCCATTCCCCCTACATCCGTTTACTTGGATCCAACCGGGTATTACACAGAGGAGGAACCTGACGTCAGCCCCCCGTCATCCGTGTGCGCACCCCTCGCCGAGTCCGACAGCGAGGAGGCTGCTAGCTCTTCCCCCTCTGTATTGTCAGAGGTGACTATACAGTCCGAGAAGGGAGAGAGGAGGAGGCGCGTTCTGGCTCTGAGGCGAGCAGGATGGACTGCTCGCCCTACATCCCCTCAGAGGAGGCAATGTCACAGAGCCCAGGAGTCTCGGAGGAAGAGGAGGAGGAGATGGAGAGGTCAAGGGGCGAGGAGGCGCTGCCCCGGAGAGCGCGAGAGACCACTGGCAGAACCATTGGCCCGAGTTTGTGTTTCGGGGTGCCCCCAGAGGCGCCTCGTACCCTGGCCAGTGAACGGCGTCAGGCAGACCCTCCGCCAACGCCCAGGAAGAAGCCGGACGCGCCCAAAACGAAGCCAGCGGGCGCGCGTTCGCCTGGAGCGCCAAGCATCGCTGCGCGCATGGGAGGATCAGTCCCGAGGACCGGGGGGACTCTGCCTCCGGTTTCCGCCTGCAGCCCAGGGAGAGTTCGCGCCGCTGGCTGCGCTCCTGCAAGCGGTGAGAGCAATCTCCTGGCTGCCCGTGCCTGTGTGTTTGTCAGTCCCATTGTGTATCCCTAATACCCTTTTCCCTCTTGTGCCCCTTTTTTCCATGTACCTGTGTGTGTGATTGTAAACGTGCCTGTGTTAGTGTATTTTCCCCTGTCTTTCCAGGGAGGGTGTTTTAGAGCTGTTCGCGGTGGTTCCCACCATTGGGGGAGACGGCTCTCGGGGGCTCGTGAGTCCGGCGGCTCCGGACCCGCCCGTTGGTGTGGGTTCGGAACTTTCCAGCTTTGCGGGACGCTCCGGGAGTAGCGAGCCCCTGGTGGAGGGCTCTGTCACGGTGACAGCTCCGGACCCCTCCGGACCCCTCCTTGTGGGCGTGTCGCTACGTTGTCTGCGTGCCGTTATGTCCGTGTTTGTAATTCCGTGGGTGTGGGTCGTCTGTAAGCGTGTTTGTAGTCTCACCTGTGCCTTGTCTCGTGATCACGAGGGTATGTGTTAATCAACTATTTAATGTGCATTCGTGCAATGTCTTGTGCTCGTCTTTGTCTAAAGCTTGTGTCATTGTGAGTGTTGCGTGTGTGAGTGCTTGCACTGTTTGCGCTGCACTCTATTCAGTGTTCACAATAAACGTTATATGTTACTGTACCTACTCGTTGTGCCTGTATTCTCCAGTGGAATACAATGACGTTCAGTCGATTGCATTTCAAGGTGGCTTCTGGCACAAATTCAGCGTTTCTTTCTTTAAATACAAATCTACACACACTGGAGCTTTTACTATTCATTGTGGCACGTTTTCATCACATCAGTGTTTAAATCAATATCGTGATCATTACATTTAAAGGAGACATTTATGTCTGAAATACCGTATGGTGAAAAGCAATACCTCTGTGCCGTGATTACATTTTGAGCTGTATTATATTCAATTCTGGCACAAATTCAGTGTTTTGGTTTTGAATGCAAATTTTTGTGTATCGGGTCTGATAGTTCAACCAGGATGTGAAGGAATTAGTGGAGGAGTTCTTCATTTTTGCAGGAGCAATCTGATCAAGAATAGACTGGCAATGTTCGTTGAAAGAATTTACCAGATGCTCAACATTTGTATTGGAATGTGGTGTAAAATTAAAAAGAGAAGAAAATTCTGATAAAACAGGGTCATCAATGACTCGTTTGTGCTTAATGCAAACTTGAGAAATGAATTCTGAATTGCACAAAGCATTAAAAAAGATTGATTTATGGTCACTGAAGACCACTTCCTTAATGTGTAGATGTTCCAAGATGACATCATATGTGAAGACCAGATCCAAAGTGTGACCAGCGGTGTGAGTAGGTTCAGATACATGTTGCACAAAGTTGAATGAGTCCATGATGTTCAGGACCTCATTCAGGAATGAGTCCATGATGTTCATGAACAGCAAGAGGCTATTGATTTGGGGAAGGTCCCCACTGAATATCACAACTTCAGGGAAGTCTTTAGTAAGCGCAAAGCCGGGTTCCTACCCCCTCATCGAATGCATGACATTGCCATAAACCTCCTCCCTGGCACCTCTCCCCCTAGGGGGCGATTATTTTCTTTAGCTCTGCCTGAGTGAAAGGCAATGGAGGAATACATCCAGGAATACATACATACATCCATACATTTATTCGACCTTCGACCTCACCCACGGGAGCAGGGTTCTTCTTTGTGGGCAAGAAGGATGGGTGACTCAGGCCCTGCATAGATTACAGGGGGCTCAACAAATCACCATAAAAGACCGCCATCCTCTTCCCCTCATGTCTTTGGCGTTCGAGGCACTGCATCAGGCTACTGTGCTCACCAAACTGGACTTGCGCAGTGCCTACAACCTATTGTGAGTCAGAGAGGGGGATGAGTGGAATGGTATGGGACCACTTTTATCACCCCATCCGGTCATTATAAATATCTTGTGAGGCTTATGGCTCTCACCAGTAAAAAGCTGGGTAAGTTTGAATAGACCCCCGAAGCCCAAACTGCATTTGATGGTCTTAAGCAGCGGTTTGTGTCTGCTGCCGTGTTGCGAGTGTGGAGAAGGACGCTTTTGAGATGGGGGTAGGGGCTGTGCTGTCCCAACGCTGATGACACCCAGCTAATTCTTTCCTTCCCTCATTCTGACACCCAGGTCTCTAGGCGTATCTCTGCATGCTTGGCAGATATTGCTTCATGGATGACTGCTCACCACTTGAAGCTCAACCCTAGCAAAACTGAGCTTCTGTACATTCCAGGAACCCCAAACCCACACAACGACCTCACAGTTTCCTTTGAGAACATCTTGATAACACCATCAGAAACTGCTCGAAGCCTGGGTGTAACATTGGACAACTAGTTGTCCTTCTCAACACATGTTTCAAAGCTGACCAGATCCTGCAGATTTCTCCTCTGCAACATACGGAGAATACGACCCTTCCTTTCACAGGAAGCTACTCAAGTACTTGTGCAGTCTCTAGTAATCTCTAAGCTGGACTACTGCAATTCCCTACTTGCAGGTCTTCCTCTACAGGTCATCAGATCTCTACAACTAATTCAGAATGCTGCAGCACGACTGGTCTTCAATCTACCCAAGTTCTCACATGTGACTCCTCTGCTATGCTCTCTTCACTGGCTTCCAGTAGCGGCACGTATCAGATATAAAACCTTGATGCTTGCTTACAAAGCCAAAAATGGACTGGCCCCTCCCTACATGATGTCCATGGTCAAAAGCCGATCTGTACAGCGAACACTTAGAACCTCAAGCTTGGCTAGACTTGAAACTCCATGCTTAAAGTCTTATGGAAGACAAAGCTCCAGACTATTCTCCGTCCTGGCTCCAAGATGGTGGAACGATCTTCCATTAGCTACTAGGACTGCAGAGTCTATTGCTATCTTCAAGCGTAGACTGAAGACTCACCTGTTTGTTGAGTTCTCACCAGAGCACTAACTCAGCTGATACCACTTGCCGTGTTCTTAAATTGAATGTCTGTCTATGGTTATTTGTGCTTCTTGGGAAATGCCTAACTTGCAAAACACTAGGTAATGATATTGACTCCTGTAGTTTAGTAGTAGTCTGACTCAATGGTGTCTTGAATTCTGGCCTATCTGTACTATTTCCTAGGATGTATTCTGTGATCAGAAGCAAAGCACTTTGTAAGTCGCTCTGGATAAGAGCGTCTGCTAAATGCCGTAAATGCAAATGTAAATGTAAACGTGTGAGAGAACCTCCGTGATTACACCCATGTGCCTTCTTCTCTCACAGCTTCACCCATGCGGAACGCAAGTATGATGTGGGGGATAAGGAAATGTTGGAGGTCAAATTGGCCCTGGAGCAGTGGCACCATTGGTTCAAGGGCACCCGACACCCCTTTGTGGTATGGACCGACCACAAGAACCTCTCTCACCTGCAACAAGCCAAGCGTCTCAACCCTAGACAAGCCAGGTGGGCACAGTTCTTTGGTCATTTCGATTTCACACTGTCCTATTGGCCAGGATCAAAGAACACCAAACCATATGCATTGTCTAGGCCAGGGGTCGGCAACCTTTGAGACATGGAGTGCCAACTTCAACATTTTTAGTCAATGAGTGTGCCACTATAACTAGCGGGGGGGGGGGGGGGGTCTGGGGGGGACAGTCACGGTGTCTACATTGTGATTAAGAACATAGCCCTCACTTTAGCCTAAATTCCAGCACTTTTCAAACCTGGAACACAAAGCAACATTAAAATTAGTCAGGCAAATGTTCCTTCCCCTGTTTTTAAGGGGTGTTTCTTTATACAACCACATATCGTTACGGAGAACACTGCAAAGAATGTGACGCCTCCGCCGTTCGCGCAGGTTTGCGCGAGGTGTGCGGAGTCAGGGATTATGTCACACGCAGCACCGTGCGGCCGTAGTACCTGTAAATTTAAATTTTAATGGTCCAATGAAGGTAATTTAAAAATCATTAAAAAAAATTTAACCATAAAAAAAAAACCCGGGATGGGACGTGAAATACTGACATGTCCCGGGAAATATGGACGTTTAGTCACTCTACTTTAAGAGAGCCGGAATGTGTGCCATACCTAGCCATGGCACGTTTAACGGCTTCGGCCCTTTCAGCGGGGTCTTTATATGTCTTGTCGTGTTTTGTCTCGAAATGCTTCTTAATGCTGGAAGTTCGGCACGCAACGTTGTCATAGCACAGTGTACACACAGCACGGTCTTCAACATACACCAAACCATAGTCTTCCGTCCAGGTTTGAAATGCCCTTGCTTTGTTTTTTTAACCGGAGGCTCTGTCATTTCTTGTATCAGGTAGGCTCACTTATTTTGATTAGGCTAAATTTAAACATGGGTCTGTGGCGGGAGCTGAGTGCAGTGTGTTGAGGAGCGATTTCGATTGGAGGATTTTTAAATATTTTTTTTGCTGATGCTGGTCCAGCTTGGCACATGCCAGTGATTATGCCTCGGCATGCCACCAGTGGCACGCGTGCCATAGGTTGCTGACCCCGGTCTAGGCAATGGGAACCTAGGGTGGAACCTCAGGTCCTTGAGACTGTGCTCTCCCAGAAATCATGGTTGCTCCCATCTAGTGGGAGATAGAAGGAATAGTAAAGAAGGCACTTACCAGGGAGCCCGATCCTGGTGGGGGGCCTGTAAGTCGCCTTTATGTTCCCTCAAATGTCCGACGTAAGGTAATGGATTGAGGTCACACCTATCGTTTTGTGGCTCATCCTGGAGCATGACGTACTCGAGTTCATTAAAAGGCGGTTTTGGTGGCCCAATATGGATCAGGAGGTGGGAGGGTGGTGGCCTGCGATGTGTGTAACCACTGCAAAACCCCTCGATCTAAGCCTAGCAGGTTACTCCACCCTCTTCCTATTCCATCTAGATCATGGACCCACATATCCATGGATTTTATTACGGGTCTACCTTCTTCTAGGGGTCAAACAACTGTTGTTGTTGACTGATTCATGAAGTTCAGTAAGTCCATTGGTCTGCCCAAACTCCTCTTGGCCCGTGAAATGGCCTCCTTGCTCCATGTGGTAAGAAACTACGGGTTTCCCCAGGATGTGGTATCTGACCGGGGCCCCCAATTTTCGACCAGGTTTTGGGCAGCATTTCTTGACCTCCTCGGAGCCAAGGCAAGTCTGTCGTCCGGGTTCCACCCCCAGTCGAGCAGACTGAGAGGGTTAATCAAGACCTGTTGTGGCATTTATCATTGGACATGTCACCCTTCGAGTGTCTGTACGGGAACACCCTGTCTATGTTCGCCGACCAAGAAAAAGAGGTAGCGGTGCCCGGGGTTGCTGCTCAGGTCCGACAATGTTGCAAGGCTTGGTCATGGGCTCGGAAAGCCTTGTTGAAGGCCTCGGCCATCCATCGCCGTAATGCTGACAAGCATCGCCTACTGGCATTGTCATTCCGCCCTGGTCAAAGGGTCTGGCTGGCCGCCACTTACCTGTCCGCGGGGGGTACCAGGAAGCAGGCTCCTCGTTTCCTGTGTCCGTTTAAAATTGCAAGGCAGATCAACCCAGTTTCGTATCGCCTGCTACTCCCTCCTTCTATGTGGTCCATCCGGTGTTTCATGTGTCCCGTCTTCAGACGTTTTTTCGCGAGTCAGTTCCCAACAAAGCCGTAATCAGCAGTGATGACCTGCAGCTGTCTCCCCTCCTATTTAAGGTAGACAGTTGCAGTGTCTCACTGCTGAGTTGTTTGACGCCACTACGTGAATTCTCTCAAGTCAGCCTTTCTCTGGTTACATCTCTGCTTGTTTCTTGTGCTGTCTCTCTCTACCTCTCTAGTTTCTTCTCTTGTTATTCATGTCCTTTACTCGTGCACCACTTCCTGGTCAATCTCAAGTTTTCCTATGGTATTTTCCTTCCGGTCCATTTGTTATTTTTAGGAAGATTTTGGTTAACATTTTGTATGCCTCTGGCTGCCAGTTACTTCCCTGGCTTTTTGGTTTTCTCATTTGTCTTTTGAGTTCTCACACATTGTTTTCCTGTTTTCCTGCCATGTTGAGCTTTCTTTGTGTGTTTTTTGTTTCCCGTTTTCTTTGGAAGAATCGCATCACAGTGTGTAGGAGTGGGCATGTTCCTCTTAGCAGAGGTGGGACCAAGTCAGTGTTTTGCAAGTCTCAAGTAAGTCCAAGTCTTTATACCTCAAGTCCCGAGTCAAGTCTCAAGCAAAGACACTCAAGTCAAGTCAAGTCTCGAGTCAAGACAGGCAATAGTCAAGTCAAGTCCCAAGTCTGAAACTTGGAATTTCAAGTCCTTTCGAGTCTTTTTTTTTTTTTTTTTACCAATGTTGCAGGTATATTTTAAATGTAAATAACAGACATGCGTTCTTTTTAAAATCTGTATTCTCCTCAAATCTTGATAAAACATGTGCAACTGAAAACACGAAGTATAAAAAAATTTAAAATTACACCTCTTTATTGCACAGTTCAATTTGTTAAACTTAGCTGCAAAAATATTCATACTTTAAACTACAATTTTCCAGAAATAAATATTCTGTGAAAAAGTCATAAGTAGAACTCCATGTTTAAATAAAAAGTGCTGATATTTTCACAGTACAATACAAAGAACCATAACAGCATTTTCCCTCTCTTCTCTTATCTGGTTTCTTGGAGAACATGTGTGAGTGACACAAGACAAACAAATATAAGAACTGAACAATTAACAGGAACCTGCAACTTTAGACATTTCAGTAAACTATTCTGCATTGCATTTGCTGGTCAAAAGTCTGTATGTCATTTGTGCACGATGAATGATGTCCCCATAGCTGAAAACTCGCTCCACTTTTGTCAATATATTTTTTTCTCGACGTAGATGTCTTCAAATACACAATCCATGCTGAGATAGAACTGGATATTATGATGGTGACAGAGAGAGGCTCTCTTCCCCGAGTTCAGATACAGAACCCAGGGTTGCCAACTCTCACGCATTGAGCGTGAGCCACACGCATTTGACCGTCTTCACACGCTCTCACGCCACACATCCGATTTCTCACGCCGGAAAAAATCTAGTTTATTTACCTCTGATCCACATCTATGATTCAATGAGTTACTAGTTCGCTCTGGCACCAACCACTGGCGATCGATCGATCGCGATATAATACTTAATTTGTGTCCATTTTACACCCCGCCCGGTAAAAATTTACGTTCGCCAACCCCCCATTTGATTGGTTGTGCTGCAGCTCATGCACACACACACACGTACAGAGTGTGGAAAAGCAGAGGACTGGTCTGCGTCAGAAGGACGGAAATGAAATTAATGGGGCGCACTTTATAAATATTAATATGCGTTTTAAAATTTAGATTTGGGGTAAAAAAAAATCAAGTCTTTGCAAGTAAACAGGTTCAAGTCCAATTCAAGTCCCAAGTTATTGGTGTAAAAGTCCAAGTCAAGTCTAAGTCTCTGAATATTTTTTCAAGTCAAGTCAAAAGTCTTAATATTAATGACTCGAGTCTGACTCGAGTCCAAGTCATGTGACTCGAGTCCCCACCTCTGCCTCTTAGGCTGGTACAGGTGCACTGTGACAATAAGGCATAATCAATACTTTTCAAAATAATGCAAGGATGCTATTTGGTGTAATGTCATATATTTTAAATATTTTTGGTAAGAATCAAACTGAATTTAATATATGATGCATTTAACACACAATACATTAATATAGTGTGCTATATGTATGTATGTATATACACATAAAACACAGGTGCTGGTTACCTGATTCCAAAATGGTGAGCTCTGTTAAATCCACTGTTTAACACAATTTTGTGATGTTACTCGATTGTAAAGAATGAGACTTCAAGCATGAATCAGCTTCAATACTCCATTTATTCTTTCTCACTCTCTATTCTACATTGTCATCTCTAAACCCACCAGAGCTCCCCCTTCTGTCCTTTTCATGCAATAGCACAACACATTTTCCCTTTTTCCTGAAGCAATTACTTACATGTAACACTTGCAACGTTACTAGCTTAAAGAATCAAAAGCAACATAAAACTGCATTATCCAAGGCAGCATCTGTAAATTAAATGAATGACAATTCAATAAATAATAAACAGTTTGGCAGTCAAATGTATCATCCCAATATTAGTTGTTAACCTTGTAATTCAATCTAACATTTTGTACTGTACCTCTGCAGAACAGTTATACTTCTTTACTGGTCTTATGGACACTTGACAACCGAACAGTAATGGTTTACATTAATGTTTGTTTATCTCACATAACTGTTTAACCATCTTGGAGTATTTCTAGACCTCTGACTCCATCTAAGTGTGTCAGTGTGTCATTAGTGTTTTCAGCGAGCGTAACTGTATCAAACACGGTGTCCTTAGTTTGTTCAGAACAAAGCAAGGCTTGTGTTGCAAAGTGTGCAAGTTTTGAAGCATTCCACTTGCGTCCGTCGCTTAGTGAGAATGTATTGTGTCCCACCTTCTTCACAACAGTTCTTGGTTCTGTGAATCTCGAAGATCCTTTGTGAATGTGTTCCGGTCTGCGGATACGAACAGTGTCTCCCACTTTGAATGATGTTTTAGCTCCTCTTTTTTTGTCTGTGTATTCCTTCATTTTATTTTGCTTTTGTATCACCCTCTTTTTGATTTGGGCATGTGTTTTGCTTTTAAGTGCGACTGGGAGTATGTTTAATTTGGTGCACATCTTTCTGTTCCTCAGTAGTTCGAATGGGGTGGCTCCGGTGGTTGCATGAGGAGTAGCTCGGTAGTTGTGCAAGAACTCCGTTACCGCTTCTTTTCATGAACTGTAACTTCTCTCACATGTCTGTAAGCACTCCTTAAGTATTCTGTTGAATCTCTCCACAGCACCATTGGCTTGGGGATAGTATACACTGGACCTCAGGTGTTGTATCTCTCTCCCCTTCAGAAATTTACTGAATGCATGCGAAGTAAACTGACAACCATTGTCTGAGGTGAGATACATTGGATTACCTTCCCTACTGAACACAGTTGCTAAAAAGTGGATGATGACGTCCGTAGTGACAGCAGAGGCAAATGCAACCTCAGGCCATTTACTGTAGTAATCTGTGAGTACAACAGCATAACGGCAGTCCCATGTAGCAGCTTCAAATGGACCTGTAATGTCTACAGCAACCTTTTCCCATGGAGCACTAGGCATTTCAACTGGTGTGAGTGGAGCAGGGGTGGTTTTGGTTACCTTATCGCTATATTGGCAGTCCACACAGGAGGCAATCACAGAATGTACCAGTTTGTCCAGTTGTGGTCACCAGAACAGTTCATGCAGCCTTTGTTTGGTGCGGACTATGCCTTGGTGTCCCTCATGTGCCAAGTCAACCACTCTAGTACGTAATGAAACAGGAACAACAACTCGGTCTGGCCCCCTCATTATCAGCAAACCATGGACTGACAATTCTTGTCGTACTTGAAAGTATGGAGCATGGTTCTCGTGCAGACTTTGTTTGCATTTGGGCGAGCCTTTTTGGATTTGGCTACGCAGTAGAGCTAATTCTGAGCATATTTCTCTTGCAGAAGTAAACTCTGGAAGAGAAATGGCATGCCATGACTCTTTAAAGGCTGTTGCAATCATGTCAGGTTCCTTTGTTGCCCCATTTGTAGTGGTTACTGGTAATCTGGACAGGCAGCCAGCAATGACATTTTGGTGTCCTGGACGATAAGTAATGTCATACGTGAAGCAAAGAAGTCACACAGACCATCTGGCAATCCTCATTCCAGCACGGCCAGAACCTTTAGAGGTGAGCAAAGTTGTAAGTGCATGGTGGTCTGTTTGAAGGACAAAACGACGACCCCATAGGTATGTTCTCCACCTCTCCACAGTCCAAACGCAAGCAAGATCCTCACGTTCAATCGTGGAGTACTAGCGCTCAGCAGAAGATAGTGTTCTGGATGCAAAAGCAACAACTCTCTCACTTTGATCAGAATGCAATTGAGTCAATACTGCACCCAGTCCATAATCTGAAGCATCAGCAGTCACATATGTTGGTAATTCTGGGTCAAAAAGAGCTAAAGCCGGGCTATTAACTACCAGCTCTTTAAGCAAAGTGAAGCTAGATTGTGCTTCAGTTGTCCACTTGAAGTTTGAATCTGTGCAGTCCCTGAGCACTGCATGCAGTGGCTCACCAACAGTTGCAAAATCTGGCATGAACTTACTATACCATGATGCAAGGCCAAGGAAAGATCTCAAGGAAGATGCGTCATGTGGAGCCGGGGCCTGAATTACGGCAGTGACTCTGTCCTGGTCCGATAGCAGTCCTTCCTTCAAAATAGTGTGACAGTTGATTGAACTTGCATTTGTGCATGTTTAGTTTGAGTCCAGCATCAGTCAGGGCCTGGAGCACTCTCCAAAGGTTTTCATCATGTTCTTCTTGTGTAGTGCCATAGCAGATGACATCATCCAGATATGCCTGCACACCTGGCAAACCTGCAAGAATCATTTACATCATTTTTTGGAAGGCAGAGGGAGCCGAAGCTAAACCAAATGGGACCCTACCGAAACGAAAAAGTCCATCATGAGTAATGTCATGACTGTCAGGATGCAGAGGCATTTGGTGGTAAGCAGAAGCTAAATCAATTGTAGAGAAGACAGTAGCCCCTCTTAAATTTGAGAACAGTTCATCCATGTGTGGTAATGGATGGCAATCAGCAACAATGGCTTTGTTAGGCTCCCTTAAATCTACACACATGCATGGTTTTCCACCATCTCTTTGTGTGTCACAACTGTTGGAGAAACCCAAGGAGAAGCGTTAATATGTTCAATAATGCCCTTATCCTGGAGGTCATTGAGCTCTTCTGAAACAGCTTGTCTCACTGCGAAGGGAAGTCTCCTTAGTTTTTGTTGTACTGGAACAGCATTTGGTAGCACATGCACTTTGTGAATGAAGTTTATAGCACACCCTATTTCCTGAACTGAAATTTCTGGAGCAGCATTTTCTAGCAATGTCTTTGGTGCAGCTGGTTGAGCAGAAGAGGTAGGAGGAAAATTTTTAGTAGTGATTTTTCGTCCTTCAAGTTTAATTTGTAATGCCTGAAATAAATCTAATCCAAGAAGGGCAGCACCTGATTCAACCACAACAAGAGTACCTGTGGTAGAATGATTATCATGAGAAATAGTAGCTTTAAGCATCCCTTTACCGGTATTTTCTCTTTTGCATATGTGACAAGAGCAAATGTAGCTTCAGTTAGCATGCTACCTGGGAAGCAATCGTAATAAATGTTCTCTGGAATAATGGATACGGATGAGCCTGTGTCTACAATCAGCTCAACAGTTTCGCATTGTCCATTGACAGTCACTTGAACCGTGCAGAGGATCTTGTCCTGCACTGCATTGTTCATGTAGAGAACTGTGGGCTCATTAACTACAACTTCACGTACCTCCTTTTGTGTTGAACGACATACACGTGAAAAATGTCCCACTTTACCACACTTGTTGCAGTTCACTCCACTAGCAGGGCAGGAAGGTTTGTTGGCGAGGTGGTTGAAAGATCCACATCGGAAGCAGGAACAGCGATTTCCAGCGTGAGCAGCAGCAGGAGCAAGATTCTGTACCTTCTTCTTTGTGTCCTGGTGGCGGCTTGTGCAACTTGTTTAAGATTGACGTTGTATGATCCTCACAGGAGCAGAAACACCGGCAGCAGTAGTATCTGACAGAACATTAGCGTCTCCTAATCCACTTTCAATTTGCAGTGCCAGAGTAGTAGCTTTAGCTAGAGTTAGGTCTGGTTCTAGTAATAATCTGTCTCTTATGCGAGTATTAGCAACACGCTCGATCAACTGATCACGTAGCATTTGGTCCTCCATGTCCCCAAAATCACATGCAGCAGCCAATTCCCTTAATGAAGCTAAGAACTGGTTTACTGTCTCATTCGGTCTCTGTGTTCTTTGACGAAACTTGTGGCGTTCAGCAATAACGTTCACCTTCGGCACAAAATGTTCTTTCAGGGGAGCAATAGCAGCAGCAAACGTGTCTTCGGTATTCGGCAGGGTGTAGAAAAGCCTTTGTCCCTCCGTTCCCAGAGCATGAAGTAGAACCGTGCGTTTTCTGGCATCAGGCCACCCATCTCCTGACGCAGCTATCACCAGCATGTAGTTATCAAACATCTTTATCCATGTGGGAAATGGTATTGCCGGTTCACCCGGGCATGACATGAATGGAGCGGGTTAAGGCACAGAAATTGACATCCTCGTCACCAATTTTGTGATGTTACTCAATTGTAAAGAATGAGACTTCAAGCATGAATCAGCTTCAATCCTCCATTTATTCTTTCTCACTCTTTATTCTACATTGTCATCTCTAAACCCGCCAGAGCTCCCCCTTCTGTCCTTTTCATGCAATAGCACAACACAACACACAATTAAACATTTTCCCTTCTTTTTCATCGCCCATCATGGTGATAAAATTTTTCCAAACCCTTCACAGGATTTTTATTGTAGTAATACATTCATCTCACCTGTCTCTTCATTTAACTCTGACCCATCTAGAGTTTTCAGAAACAGACCAACACTCATTAAAAACAATTAATTAGGCCAAAACATCATGTAAAGTATAGCATCTGTGAAATAAGTAAAGCCAGGTGCTTTGTAAATTGTGTTCTACTCCTCACCTGTCCTAACATTATTTATCACTCTGAACATGTCTCACCTGTTGCGGATCCAACAACTGGCCACTGGACTGAGGGAGCTCATGCATCACAACCACTTTGACTCGTCTGCAGATTCCTTTAATGGCCTGCTTGAACTCCTCTGTCTTTAGAGTGTAAATTATGGGATTTAACAATGGTGGAATAGTTTGTGTCAGAGTTGAATTAATTATTCTGTCATTTTGGTTTATGGATGATATCATAGCTGCTACATTTGTACTTAAAATTGGAAGATAAAATACAGCCACTACTATGAGGTGGGCTATGCAGGTTTTCATGGCTTTGATTCGTTCAGTCCACTTTGAGATCTTAAGCAAGGCAGTACCAATACAAACATAGGAAATGATAATTACTATTACTGGGGTACATATCAGTCCATAAAAACAGATACATGCCATTATATCATTCCAGTACTGATCACTGCAGGATAACATATAGACAGGTCCATGATCACAGAAATAGCTGGTAATAGTAATAGAGCTACAGAAAGACAGTCTGGTAATCAAAGCTACAGTGAGAGTGACAATGAATACAGAAATAATCCAAATAACACTAATATTTATAGCCATTGATGTTTTGGTGAGAATAACATGGTACCTCAAAGGAAAACATATAGCAATGACCCTATCATAGGCTAGAGCAACAAGAGTAAGAGATTGCAGGGTCATAAAAAGATAAACAAAAAACATGTTTGCCAAGCAAGCACCATATGATATGTACTGGTTGTTAAACAGAAATGTGTCCAGAAGCTTTGGAATGAGAGCAGAGCTTCCACACAGATCAGAGAAGGCCAAGTTGAAGACAGCTACATACTTTGCAGTGTGTAAGCTGCGTGCCAGGTAGATTGTACACATAACAGCTGAATTACCCAAAACAGTCACAATATAGACAAACCCCAGAAATATATAGTAATGCGTTGAATGTGGAACATTGTAAAATCCACTGATGAAAAACACATCAGGACGGATGATTGTTGCATTCATGGCAGAGGCCGAGTTTACAGACATATTAGCAGTTTTATAACTTCATAAAAACCTGTAAGAAACAATGGCTTGCATCAGTTAATATTACCACAAGGTAATTTCCCTAGTGCAAAAATAATATAAAAAATCACACCAATGTTCACATTAAAATAAAATATTTCTGTGATATTACTGTCAGGTTATTAGGTATAAGTAGATGGAGACAGTGGTCTACATCTGACTAATGTTCTCACCTCTGCAGCTATAGTAGTATCTCAGCATCCCTGACAGGCTCAGTCACATTTATACTCAGGCTGTGCTGTTATCATGTGCACCTATAATATGCATCTCAACCAAAGTATTGTTGCTAGGTACGCCATAGCCTTAGCAGCAGGGGTGTAGCAGCAAATTCTGGGCCCTGTACACTCTCAATGTCAGTGGGCCCCTATAAATGCCAGAAAATGAGGCACATGAGCAAAATGGACCCCTCTCCCTACTCGGGCCCTGGGTAGTCAGGTCCACTTTTCCCCCCACTACCACACCCATGCTTAGCAGTAGTGATTTGCAGAGGTGCATTGAATGAGGATGTTCTACGATACAGTATAAAGACTTCTTGTAGTTGGCAGTTGGAGTTCAGGCACATGAGGCCCATCCATCATTTGTTCCTTATCTAAATATTCTGTTCAAAAACATGCGTCTCAGGCATGGTTGTTGTATTCATGCTCTAAAACTGCCATTACAACTCAGGATTTAGCTCACTCGGTGTGTTGGTAATAGGGAAAACACTAACATTTTTAAAGACATGTGCACTCTAGGACATTATACACATCCAGTACAACATATACCTATTTCTGTTCTGTTTCAAGTTATAACTGCTTGTGCCATTGTCCACAACATCTGCCTTGGAGTGGATGATTTGGAGATAATGGTGAACCAGAAAGTCTTGTAGGTGAAAGTGGCACTGGAGCAAGGTGGCATGAGGGTCCATGTGCCAAGTTGGCCAGGTGGCATAAGAGCCTGTGCTGAGATGCTTATGGTTCTTTAGGCTCCTTGTGATCTTGAATTTATGGTTATAAATGACAATGAAATATCTTGATTCATAAAACGTAGTGAAGCCAATTTTTTTTTCTTGCTCTGTTGAAGAATCAGTAGGTTTTGTCATTTTTATACTTTTTAAAAGTTACATTTGAATTCTTTTAATAATGTTATTGTAATTTAAAGTAATGTAATTTAATACTTGCAGTAATTGTACCAAGTGTGATTACTGGTGAGGCTGAGTGAATGGAGGCAGAATGTAAGTGCTAAGAACAGCAGAGAATTTATTTTACAATAGCCAGAATTTGTGACGCTGGGACAGAGGCAGCAGGAGGCAGAGGTGAAGGATGCTCAGGTTTATTATCCATAGAATAACACAACGAAAAGACTCAGGCTCAAAGGCAAAAACAATAGCAACAGAAAGGCGAACACTGAAGTAAAGCTCTTTGAAGTTCTAGCAGAACTCTCCCACGTAGCGAGGCGCTGTGGCAGGTGAATGAGCAGTGCTGGAAGGAGCGACCTGTGGGAATATAAAGGGGAAAGCCTAACACGAAACAGGTGTCAGAACACAGGTGATTGGGAGCATGGGAGTGTCCTGCTATGTGAGGGTGTGTGCTGTGAGACAGTGGGCGTGTTGGTGCGTGTGCGGGTCGCTCCGGGTGCCCTCTGGTGGCGTCCGGGCCGACTCACCGTGACAGAATTTAGAGTTTTAGACATGAAATAGATTATTTAATCACTGCAGAAATTGAACTGAAGTAACCTCGGTCTGGAGAATCTCAGGTGAAAAATAAAAATGTTTATTTTTACACGAAGATCAGATTTTAAGAGCTTTTAATGTGGATTTAGTCCAGCAGACTTAATATCTTTGGTTATTCAGTGGGTGGGCCATTAAAACTACTCAGAGAATAACTAGTTGCTGATGACCAAAAGGACAATAGCATTTTGGAGTATGTGAGAGCTTTCCGTGAAAGACTGCATCATGCAAATGATGTTGCAAAAGCAACCTTGTCATTGGTACAGTGAAACATGAAGGCTCGTTTGGTAAAAAGGTCAGTAAATTGAAAGCACAATAGCAGAGATAAGGTTCGTGTGATATTATCTATTCCTGGTTCAGCCGTGTGTGCAAAATGTTTAGGTCTATATGTGTGGGACATAAATTGAGTGACACTGATTATGTGTTTCGCACTCCGGATTGACAGAAAAAGTTGTGTTTGCTATATTGCCTTGGTGAGAAAGAATGGGAAGATGTGATTGAAGTCATCAACAACTACTTTTCCTTTGTAATGCAGTAGGACTCGAACGCAAGTTCCACCGTGGTGATTTTTATAGAAGAGCAAACCCAAATGCCATCCTACGGGAGAAGGAAGTGCTTTATCTTCGGTAACAAAAGATACAGGAAAAGGGCAGTAATTGTTATGCCGGCGTGTGAAAATAATTACACTCACGGGGAAAAAACAGGGGAGAACAGAAAAATGCAGAATAATCAACGCAAAGCGAAAACCAGGGGAAAAACCAACTAAGGACGCAAAACACTTTACAAAATAACATGAATAAATAAACAGAAACCACCAGGGGAAAACACTGGCTCTCTCGCTAGTGAGGTAAGTAACTCAAATAAGTTTCCCAACTGAAACAAAAACCCTGACAGAGAAGGAGAGTGGGGAAAACTTGAGGGAGGCCAGTGAGACTGGCACAGAAGTGAGAGTATTTGAAATAACTGCGGTAGCGAGAAATCTCCAAAAGGAGATAGAAACGAGGTGACAACACCAAAACGCATCCGATACCAACAGAGAAAAGTCTGACTGCTCATAGCAAAAGAGTACCAACAACTCAACAGGGGCAGCCATCCCGGAGTCAGAGCTGACAGCTTCATCATGATGTTGATGATATAGGAAAACAGCCAATTAAACAACAAATTAACATATTGTGTTAATACTGTAAAATGCCAAGAAATACAAAAGGAGGTTGAGTACCTCTTGAAGAATAGTTTAGCTACACCTAGCGCTAGCTCTTGGAGCTTGCCCTGTCTACTAGTACCCAAGCCTAATGGTACTGTAGTAGATTTTGTACTGATTACAGAAGAGTAAATGCCATTACTAAACCCAATTCTTTCCCTTTTCTTAGAATGGAGGATTGCATTCTAATAATGGCAAGTCTGTCTAACTCCTGTGGCATCTGAACGTCTTTTGATACGCCTGACAATTTTCTCCAGTACTCCATAATTCCATTTGACTTGCAAATTGCACCTGCGACTTTCCAGAGATTGATATTGTGACAGGCAGGGTGAGCGAAACAAAATGAAAGCGATCACGCCAAGTCTCAGGGAAAAAGGATGGTTTAATGAGAAAGTGCGCAAACCAAAAACCTGTGACCTGATCCGAAATAAGGATATAATAACCAGCGGTCAACAGGTACAAAGACATATATAGACAAACTATCGACCCTCAGGTGAGACGGATCTCGGGCTCTGCCCACCTGAGGGACGAACACA
Source organism: Brachyhypopomus gauderio (assembly GCF_052324685.1). Lineage (NCBI taxonomy): Eukaryota > Metazoa > Chordata > Actinopteri > Gymnotiformes > Hypopomidae > Brachyhypopomus > Brachyhypopomus gauderio. The sequence continues at coordinate 20,515,912 of NC_135220.1, read as the reverse complement.
ATGCCAACAACAACAGGACAGCTGCCGCTGTATACAGGGGCGACCAGTAGGGGGCCCGCCGTACCGTAACCTCCAAGCCCTCCACTGGGTGTTTGGCACACAGCAGCAGCACACAAAATATGAAGGGGCAGGAAGGCAGGGACACATCCCCTGCAGTCCAGGAGCTGAAACATAAAACACAAATACACAGGTTAGCTCACCTACCTGGGCAGGACCCTGGACCGACTGGGCCGTTAACAACACAAAACCACGCCCCAGTCGGTCACAGGGCCCTCACGCCCTAACCGGCACTCGGCCGCTTAGCCCCACTTAGTGTGAGGACGAGGAGCTACGGCTCCTTATCTGTCCGAGGTGTGTGTGTGTGCAGGTTACCTCCCCGAGGCATGGCTACATCACCTCCTGGACCTACCTCCTCCCAGAGCTGACCCCTGCCTTCTGCTAGGGGCCACCCCAGCCTCCTGGCTACAACTCCCTTTACGAGGTCGACTCCTCCACCCAACCCAGGAGCGCCAGAGACTAAGGCTCAGAACACCCCTATCGCGGGCTGGGGAACAGCCCCCAAGGGCCTCCTGGTCACCCCGAGTAGGAGGGAGGATCTCCATCTTCAGCAGGAGCTCTTCAGACATCCCAAACATCCGGGGGCCCCAGCCCTCTAGGGAGGGGCTCTTTATGACCAGGCTCCGGTCACCCCACAACATAAGGGGGCTCCTGCCAGGTGGAGACCCCCACAAGGTCCAGGAACACTATGATCCACTGCCAGGGAGAAGCACCTGCACAGAAAACACACACACACACACACACCCCAACACAAAACACAAACACGCCCCATCGACACCCTCCGTGCCATACCCCGTGGCACGGGACCACAGCCGGTCCCCCCCAAACACACATTTAAGGGGAGGAGCATGCGTGGAATTACACACAACATTTCACATGCACGCTAGGACAAAACACACAGGCAAAGACTAGACAAACAAACGGTGCAAACAGCAAACGGACGGGACCCACACATGCGCGCTCTACACAAACAATAGTGATGCGCCACTCAAGTTTGCAGTCGCTCCCCACATAAAACACAAGACACACGGGGAGCAAGACGACCGTGACGAGCAGCGGCCGCGTCACACACACAACATTTTACAATTAACAAGCGAGCTAGCGCACTGATCCACACGTCCGTTCACACACACCCAACACGACAACCACACAACACGAAGAGCCGTGGGTCGACTACCCTGGTCACCGCCATGCTACACACACACAACTAAGCATGGCGGGGCTCTTCAACTACATACAACAAACAAACATGAAGAGTTTTCCCAGGGCAGACAGCCCTGGTCCTCGCCGTGCCACAAACACAACACAAAAGCACGGCGGAAATCTTCACGAAACAAACACTTACCACGAGACATGACCACGAACGAAGGAGAAAGAAAAAGGGACTGGCGGCTTCCGAAAGCGGCTGGTCATTCTGTGGCAGGCAGGAAGTGCGAACAAAAAGGAAGCGATCACGCCAAGTCTCAGGGAAAAAGGATGGTTTAATGAAGAAGTGCGCAAACCAAAAACCCGTAAATAGATCCCAATTAAGGATATAATGACCAGCGGTCAACTGGTACAAAGAGGGCCCCACTAGAGGGCTGGGGCCCCCGGATGTTTGGGGACCATGGGGCTCTGGTCTGAGAAGCTCCTGCTGAAGATGGAGATCCTCCCTCTTGCCCGGGGTGACCAGGAGGCCCTTGGGGTTGCTCCCCAGTCCGCGACGGGGGTGCTCTGGGCCTTGGTCTCTGGCGCTTCTGGGTTGGGTGGAGGAGTCCACTTTGCGATGAGGGGCCCCGGGAGGGGTTGGCTCCCCAGGAGGCTGGGGTGACCCCTAGCAGAAGGCAGGGGTCAGCTCTGGGAGGAGGTAGGTCCAGGAGGTGAAGTAGCCACACCTCGGGGAGGTAACCGGCACACACACACACATACATTAGGGACGAGAAAGGAGCTGTAGCTCCTCGTCCTCACACCTGTGGGGCTCACCGGCTGAAGGCCGGTTAGGGCGTGAGGGCCCTGTGACCGACCGGGGTGTGGTTTTGTGTTATTAACGGTCCAGTCGGTCCAGGGTCCCACCCAGGAAGTTGAGCTAATTAATGTTTTATGTTTTGTGTTTCAGCTCCTTAACGCCGTTAACGGGCCACCACTAATTTTATATTTCACATTGACCTGCTGCCACGGTCTCTTTACCCAGCTCATGTTACTTCTAAATCAGGCAATGATTAATTAACGTTATTAATTTAGTATAACACTTTTAAAATGCCAATGAATGGATTAAATTATATGATCACGCATTTAATCTGTCTGCAATATTCTGCCAGGCAGCTTATCTGGCTTTATAAATACAGGACGTGTTGCCTTTCTTTGTAATAATGTCTTTATATTCCTCATACAGACGTATAAGTAGATCCTGTTTAGCAGAAGAAGAAAAAAAGCTGCTCGTTCCTTCAGCTCTTTCGACATTTTCTTGCCTTTTCAAATATCAATTAATGAGGCTGTTTAAATACTGTGTGCACGCGCATGATAGCCGATTACAAAAGCCTGGCTTGAATTAGTGGGAACAGGTTGTGTCTGGATTTCGTTAGTGGAATGGAACTAGACGGAAGTTAACTGTTTGGCTAACTCAAGCGAGGCTTACTCTAATAAGTGCCGCTTTCATAAGCTCGCTTCGTGGAATAGCCCCCAGGTTAGGCAGTAAAACAACAAAAACAGAAACATCACATGACACCAAACACCATTGGAATTGTGATGCCAAAGGTGGGAACCCTTCAGTATTTTGTATACCTTAGCTTTTTCTAGAACATTTAAGGGGATGAGAGAACTAACAGAAGACAGCCCACCTAGTGGTTTGTCTCTGCCTTCTGGATATCAAAGGTGGGAGACCATGACGGTAGCAGTGGTAAATAATCCCATTTGTTCATAATCTTATTTAAAACAATCTTATTTATTATTTATAATAGCATTTTAAATCTTAATCTTAAAAAAAATAAAGAAAAATAAATCAGGGCCACTGTGACGGGCAGTGTGAGCAACTAAAAAGGAAGCGATCACGCCAAGTGTAACGAATGAGAGCTAAGAGGCGGACACAAAAGCTGAGGAGAGCAGGGTTTAATGGCTGGAGTATTAACATAGGGGGTAAGAGGGTGACGAGGCATACTAATAAAATACAAACTATCACAAACCAAGAACTGATAACTAGACAGGATGACTCAGAATACAAAAGACAGAGGAAAAACAAATACAAGAACTCAGAACAAGGCCAATAAACGTAGAACAACTTACAAGGCAGGAATACGAACAACCAGGATACTAACAATGACTTCCAAAGAGGGACTCAAACACAGGGAGTACAAGTAACAAACAAATCAAGACAAACTAGACACACCTGAAATCAAGGAAGGAGGGACAGACAAGACAAGGTGAACAACAGAAGACACGGACCGGACTAACTGGGGAACGGATCTAAACAAGGTTACACAGAAGACAAGGACAGGACTGACAGTGGGACGGAATTCATATGTGACATAACCCCCCCTCTAAGCGTGCCCCAACCCGAGGGGAGCACATCAGGGGCAGACGTGGAAAAACACACGGGGAACCAGGGCACAGAGGGGAACCGGCAGTCACAACGGGGCATGGAATCACGTGGGAGAAGACGGGGCCAGGCCGGGGTACAGACGTAGGACCTGACGGGACAGGATCGGGAACAGACACAGGACTAGGACAGGGACCTGGGGATGAGGAGGCGACAGCGGAGAGAATAGACATAACAATGGAGGCATGAACAGGGACAAGGTAGATGACAACCCTAGGGACCGACACAGGGACAGGAACAGAAACAACCATACCAGACACTGACACCGGAACAGGCACGCAGACATGGACGGTTTCATGAACAGGGACTGGGACCAACAGAAAACCTGGGACGGAACAGGGGAACAATGGGAACAAAGGCACAGAAGAAGAATCAACAGGAGGAACAGACACACCACCATTACTAGGACCACAGACAGGCAGAGCAGTCACTGTGGGCCCCCAAATGTCACAGGGTGTCGGAACAGGTCCTTGGTGGCTTTCGAGGGCACGGCCAGGTCCCACGCCAGCCAAAGAGATGGGAGGAGTTCGCTGGCGGGCCGCGAGGACTGGAGCCGAAGGCAACCTCTTACAGGTCACGGGAACAAGGGGCACGGTATCACAGGATAGCATGGAGGCTGCGGGGGCGCTGGAGAGCGCGGCGGCCGGGGAGACGCTGGAGAGCGCGGCGGCCGGGGAGACGCTGGAGAGCGCGGCGGCCGGGGAGGACCCATTCCGGGTCGCGGGAACAGGAGACGGAGGCGGAGGCAACCCCTTCCGGGTCGCGGGAACAGGAGACGGAGGCGGAGGCAACCCCTTCCGGGTCGCGGGAACAGGAGACGTAGAAGACCCCTTCTGGGTCGCGGGAACAGGAGACGTAGACGGAGTCAACCCTTTCCGGGTCGCGGGAACAGGAGACGTAGACGGAGTCAACCCCTTCCGGGTCGCGGGAACAGGAGACGTGGAAGACCCCTTCCGGGTCGTGGGAACAGGAGACGTAGGCGGAGGCAACCCCTTCCGGGTCGCGGGAACAGGAGACGTAGGTGGAGGCAACCCCTTCCGGGTCGCGGGAACAGGAGACGTAGACGGAGTCAACCCCTTCCGGGTGGCGGGAACAGGCCGCCAAGGCGAGGGGATACACTCGGGGGGCGGGACTGCCAAGCCGACGCCCTCGGGGGGCGGGACCGCCAAGCCGACGTGGCCACTACTCCCCCCCAAAAATTTCTTGGGGGTCTTGTGTGGAGTAGCTGGCGGGATCAATGGAGGGAGGTCAGGGGCTGTGGTGTTGGCCTCTGTAGCAGTCCGGGAAACCCTGATAGGACAGACAGACACATTCCCCTCTTGGCTGCCCCTACCATGCCAGCTCCCCCTCATGTGGGATACAGGGAGCTCCCAATGGTACTTAAGAGCACGCCGAGAGTTCTGCCTTGGGTTAACTGTCTGTTCCAACCGACCTACCTCACCTTTAGCAGCAGGTTGCTCATTCCTGCATCTTGGGGTAAGGCGAGTAAGGTCTTGGCGCCTTGCAGGATTCTCTTGACAATAGGCGGCCAAGCGAAAGATATTAGCAATGACCTGTTTGTCATATGGAGAATAACATGTACCCACGGCGCCTGGGGAGTTGTTGTCTCTGATTAGCCAAGACTGCGACATGGAAGACTCAAACTGCATGGGAGCAGTCTGTGGTCTGTCCCAGCACAAAGACTTACCAGAGCCCTGCTCTCTAGCTGTGTCCTTAGAAGGGAAGTCATTATGTAACGAATGAGAGCTAAGAGGCGGACACAAAAGCTGAGGAGAGCAGGGTTTAATGGCTGGAGTATTAACATAGGGGGTAAGAGGGTGACGAGGCATACTAATAAAATACAAACTATCACAAACCAAGAACTGATAACCAGACAGGATGACTCAGAATAAAAAAGACAGATGAAAAACAAATATAAGAACTCAGAACAAGGCCAATAAACGTAGAACAACTTACAAGGCAGGAATACGAACAACCAGGATACTAACAATGACTTCCAAAGAGGGACTCAAACACAGGGAGTACAAGTACCAAACAATTCAAGACAAACTAGACACACCTGAAATCAAGGAAGGAGGGACAGACAAGACAAGGTGAACAACAGAAGACACGGACCGGACTAACTGGGGAATGGATCTAAACAAGGTTACACAGAAGACAAGGACAGGACTGACAGCGGGACGGAATTCATATGTGACACCAAGTCTCAGGGAAAGAGGATGGTTTAATAGAAAGTGCGCAAACCAAATACCCGTGACATAGATCCAGATTAAGGAAATAATAACCAGCAGTCAACTGGTACAAAAACAAGACATATATAGACGAACAAACGACTCTCAGGTGAGACAGATCACGGGTCCCGCCCACCTGAGGGACGAACATCACGTGACCAAAAACAGGACATCTGCCGCTGTAAACGGGGGCGACTGGCAGGGCCCCCCCCCACAACGTGACAGACCCCCCCACCAAAGCCGCACTCCCCTCCGGATGTGCGGCTTACAGCGGCAGCACACAAAACACAACAAAGGGGCGGGAGGGCGGGGACAAGACAGGGATCCGTTCCCTGCCGTCCTGAGCTGAAACACAAAACACATAAAAGCTGCTCGTCGCAGGACTCAGACCAGGCAGGGACCCGTTCCCTGCAGTCCTGGAGCTGAAACATAAAAAGTACAAACACGTTAGCTCGCCTCCTGGGCGGGACCCTGGACCGACTGGGCCGTCAACAAGACGATAACCACGCCCCAGTCGGTCACAGGGCCCTTGCGCCCTAACCGGCCTTAGGCCGCTTAACACTAGCAAGACTGAAATTTCAGGATCTCCAGGACATCACCCCTCCTTCTTGCTAGCAATTAGCCATCCTTTTATTATGCAAATGCGGAGCACTGAGGCAGCAGGTCAAACACTAATATGGCTAAAAGTACGAGGAGTTTCGCAGGCAAACCGCGCAGACCCCCGCTCTCCTTTCCACAGAAAACCAGCTCATCTGTATATCACAGCTTCAAGAAGCAATTCGAAAGTTACAACCCGTGAAACTATCTTTTTTTTATAGCGCGAAGGTAATTATTCCTATGATGAATAGGAATTAATCTTTTGGTTTGAATCTCGCTAAACATTCTAACTGAAATAAATCTTCGCGATAAAGAATAAACGTTGTACTTGTAGTAGGCGTACGTGCTGTGCGATTTTCACAAGGCAAACCAGACACTGACTAGCCAATTTTATGTGTTTCATACGCATTGTATGCTTACTTCATCGCACTAAAGAATAAACTACAATAATGTGCTCGTTGTAGGCATACGTGTTGTGCGATTTTCACAAGGCAAACCAGACACTGACTAGCCCATTTTATGTGTTTCAAAAACATTTCATGCTTACTTCTTCGCACTAAAGAATAAACGTTGTATTTGTAGTAGGCATACGTGTTGTGTGATTTTCACAAGGCAAACCAGACAATGACTAGCCCATTTTATATGTGTTTCATACGTATTTTACGCTTCCTTTGAAGCGCCGACCCCGCGCTGAACATTCTAACTGAAATAAATCTTCGCGCTAAAGAATAAACGTTGTACTTGTAGTAGGCGTATGTGCTAGAAGTTATTTGTTTTATACTATCCAAGTATTATCTAAAATTAAGTAAAAATCGAAATCAATCAGTACAAATTATATATATTCTATCCGTATCTAGATATTTAGACAGAATCAAACATTGTATGCATGTTATTTCTGCAATTCCTCCGTTACGAAACAGCACTAATTTACAGGTAGAGAATATATATAATTTGCACTGCTACATAGACAGGAAATGCCACAAAATAATCTCTGAAATATCATAAAAATTATATATATTCTATCTGTATATAGATATTTAGAGAAAGTCAAATATAGTCATTGTAGCCTACATGTTATTTATGTTGTTCTGCTTTTATGAAACAGCACTACTTATATAAAAATTCTAGCCATATCAATTTTGTTTTTCCACCTAATTCCAGATAATTACAGAACAATTAAATTAAATTTTAACTCAGAGACTGACTGATTATCCATTCATCTATACATCTATTCATCCATCAGATATAAAGAAATGGAAAGGCGCAAGTATCGGTTAGTGATTAGCGGGTATCGATACGCATGTCATTAGCGCCTTTGCATCAGCCGCCGTGAAGCATAAAAAACATATGAAACACATACAAAATCACATAACACGTATGCTTACTACAAATGGATTGTTTATTCTTCTTGAAGCTGTGATATACAGATGAACTGGCCAGGCTGAATTTCCTTGGAAATGGAGCGGTGGTCGGCGCTTGAAACTCATAAAATGGGCTAGTCAGTGTCTGGTTTGCCTTGTGAAAATCGCACAACACGTATGCCTACTACATGCACATTATTGTAGTTTATTCTTTAGTGCGATGAAGTAAGCATAAAATGCGAATGAAACATATAAAACTGGATAGTATGTGTCTGGTTTGCCTTGAGAAAATCGCACAGCACGTACGCCTAATACAAAAACAACGCGAGGATTTATTTCACTTAGAATGTTTAGCGCGATTCAAACCAAAGGATTCATTCCTATTCAGCAAATGAATAATTATATTCGCGCTATAAAGAAAGATAGATTGTAACTTTTGAATTGCTTCTTGGAGCTGTGATATACAGATGCACTGGCCGGGCTGAATTTCCTTGGAAAGGAGAGCGGGGGTCGGCGCTTCAAACACGCACCATGTCTTTAGCAAGACAAAGGGCACTAATCTCTTCACAGCGGGGAAGTGGGCTACTCGGCGGCTGATTTTCCTCGCAACTTTTTTCGTAGCGTTGGCCTTCCCAGTGTTAAGCCCCACCGCTGAGTGCGAACCGGGAGCACATGGCCCAACATACGTCATAGGTGTGGATGTGTGCAGGCCGCCACACTGGGGTGCAACCACGGCTTCTACCGACCACCTCCCGAACCTACCTCCTTGCTCGGAGCTGACCCCTGTCCTTTTCGCTAGGGGTCACCCCAGACTCCTGGGGAGTGAACCCTTTATGGGGCCCCTCATCTCAAGGTGGACTCCTCCATCCAACCCAGGAGCGCCAGAGACCAGGGCCCTGGCAATGCGCATCAGGGACACGCTGGTTACCACGAGCTCGATGAAGAGGGTCTCCTCCTGGAGACCCCACTAGGTCCGGGAGTGCCGCAGTCCACCACCAGGAGCGACCTGCAACACATCACACACACACGCACACAGACAACACATAACACAAAACGCGCACTGCTCTGACCACTGACCCCCTTTTACACAGGGGGGAAGGGACCCCTTCTTGGCATGAGGAGACACCCTGTCCTTACACCCCAGGCATCCTCAGCCTACAAAGGGGTACAGGGGCTCCTCCCTGCTCAGGGGTCCCTCCCAAAGGTCGGGTCTCTCTATGGAGCAGTGCCTTCTGAGCCACCTGTCATGGCTCAGGAACCCCATAGCTCCCCCCCAAAAACATATTTAGGGGGGGCCCCTCCAGGGAATAACAAAACAAAAAACACAGACACAACATATAACACACACGCACCTAGGATGCCCTCCGTGCCACCTCTAGTGGCACGGGACCTCAAATGGGCCCCTCCCCACACACAGTGAAGAGGGGTGCAAGAGAGGATTTACATAAAACAAAGCACGCTACACTCTAGGACAAAACGAACACGCAAAGACAGAGAACACAAACAAACGGACAGGACCCACCAGTGCGCGCGCTCTGTAGAGCGTGACGCGCCTACTCCAGCTCTCTCTCTCTCTCACCATGTTCAAAATGGGATCCGCAGATCTTTGGAGAGAGAGAGAGCTATCCACGAGCGGCTTACGCGTCACGCCCACAGCGACGCGTCTCTCGGGCTCGCAGTTGCTCACCCCCGTCACCACGGGATATCGGGTGAGCGAGGCGAAAGGAGCCGAGAGACTCTCGCGTCTATCGCGTTCTAGCGTGCGGCACGCACCGGTGGACCCGTCTACATACACACACGAACACCACCAGCGAAACACACACACCACGGCACACTCGCTCCCATCCGTGTCGTTATTAAAACAAAAACACAACAATGTACACACACACACACACACACATACACCGACGATAACGAACAACGGACGAGCGTACTGTGAGGTACCGGTGGTCTCGCTGGGCGAGAGCGGAGTCTACTGGTCCCCAGGCGGGACGAGTGGGGACAGACTCAACACTCTCTCGGACAAAACACGACAAACACACAGCACGTAGACAAACACTTACCACGAGACATGACCACGAACGAAGGAGAGAGCAAAGGAGACTGGCGGCTTCCGAAAGGGTGGCTGGTTATTCTGTGACGGGCAGTGTGAGCAACTAAAGGAAGCGATCACGCCAAGTCTCAGGGAAAGAGGATGGTTTAATAGAAAGTGCGCAAACCAAATACCCGTGACATAGATCCAGATTAAGGAAATAATAACCAGCAGTCAACTGGTACAAAGACAAGACATATATAGACGAACAAACGACCCTCAGGTGAGACGGATCACGGGTCCCGCCCACCTGAGGGATGAACATCACGTGACCAAAAACAGGACATCTGCCGCTGTAAACGGGGGCGACCGGCAGGGGGCCCCCCCACAACATGACAGCCACACTGAATACAAATAAAACATTCAGGCATTATGAATTATGTATTAGAGATGTAACATTTGCTGTTGGATTAGGTCACAGCTATTAACTCTCCCCCTCCACTCTTTTTTCTGGATGTGTCCTTCAGTCACTGATGTCACCATATAAAGAGTATAAATGTCTGATGTGTTGAGGAAATGTTGAAATGTTTTGCCAGTTGCAGAAGGTAGTATGCCTCACTTTCTAAATCCTTTCGTGCAACATGCATTTATTGATATCACACATTGCACATTAATGCACTGCATCATGTTTGACATTGTGAGCTGTGTTGTTTCCCACAGGTTATATACAACTCCTGATATGTCTTCACTGGGATCAGTTTTGACAGGAAATGCAACATTTATTCGACCTTCTGCTTTTTATATCAACGGATTTTACAACATCCCACATGCAAAATACTACTATGTATTTATGTGCTTTGTTTATGCTGTGACTGTTTTAGGAAATTCTTTTATAATGGGCACCATATACTTAACACACACTCTCCATACAGGAAAGTATGTAGCTGTCTTCAACTTGGCGGTCTCTGATGTGTGTGGAAGCTCTGCTCTCATTCCAAAGATGGTGGATACTTTCCTGTTCGAGAATCAATACATATCTTATGAAGACTGTCTGGCTAACATGTTTTTTGTTCTACTCTTTATGACTTTACAGTCACTCACTCTGCTTGTTTTGGCCTATGACAGGGTGGTTGCCATTTGTTTTCCTTTGAGGTATCATGCCTTTGTCTCCAAAGCAGCAATGACTCTAATCATTGGTGTTACATGGATTTTCTCTGTAGCTATCATTGCACTTCTTGTAGCTCTGATAACCCGACTGTCTTTCTGCAGATCTGCTACTGTCGACAGTTACTTTTGTGATCATGGTCCTATCTATGTTTTAGCCTGTAATGATAAATCTATAAATCATATCTTGGCAATCCTCTGTTTTGCTTTATTGTCTTGCATTCCCATGGTATTAATAATTGTCTCATATGTTTGCATTGGTATTGCCTTGCTCAAGATCTCAAGGGGTTCTGAGCGAACCAAAGCCATGAAAACCTGCACATCACACCTCATTTTAGTGGCCATATTTTACCTCCCATTTTTTATCACTAACATGATGTCTCTCACATTGTCTCTTAAAGCAAATGACAGGATGATTAACTCTGCTCTGACACAGACTATTCCACCCATGTTAAACCCAATCATATACACTCTAAAGACAGAGGAGGTCATGCAGGCTATTAAAAAACTCTACAAACAGGTAAAGGTAGAAGTGTTACCAAGGATAAGTGCACAGGCAGGTTTGAGATAAAATACATTAATGAGTAATAAAAGGTCAGGTTAAAATACAAGTGAAAGAAACACATCTACACCTGGCTTTATTTATGTTACTGAAACATAAATATGTTTATTAAAACATGTAAGCATGTTTCATCATGTTCATGAATGTGAAATAATCTTTATATTTGTATGCCAAGCTGAACAAAAGTCAACATTATTTTAAAATGAAAGAATGATTAAAATTTGTGTGAACGGCTCTTAAAATGTAATCTGTCATAATAATAAATGTTTTTTTTAGTTGAGGGATATATAGCAAGTTTAATAATGCCACATATTTATTGATGTGCCAAAGGTTTAAATAGACTGATGTTTAGAAGTGTATATCACTGGTAGAATCTTTCACTTTGGGTTTAGTATGCAAACATTTCTCTAAATATAACACTGTGTATATCATTATTTACACTTATTTAGTGCCTTTATCATACCCAGGAACACTTTACAATCAACATCCAAAAGCAGCATCAGGTACAGGAAAGGGGGAGACAATAAGAATAATTTTAAGATGTTTTTTTTTGCCTTACCTGTCTACAGTGTGTGTGTGTGGGGGGGGGGGGGGGGATCATCTTTAGAATATTTGAGCTATTCACAATTACTTGAGTTTATTAATACAAAAATCCAGAATTAATCTGTCATTCAAAAGTTACAATCAATTGTGTTATGGGTTTGATTTTACAATATTTAGTGATTCAGAATATTCACAATATTCCTATTTCACATGACCTACTATATGCCCACCATCGTAAAAGGCACAAAAAGCTATAACAATGTGCTTTTACATATTCAATAGTAATACAATTTTATATAATTTTGTAGTTTTTATTTTTATTCTAAACTGAATTCTTACAAAACTATTTTATCCCAATCAGAACAACAAAAAAAGAAAAGAAACAAACTGGTGCACATTCACTTTGGTTCATTGCTTATACTACATGTCCACCTATTACATGTATTGCCCATCCATCCTCCTCCATTTATCCAGGCTGCAAGGGCATCAGCCTAAGCCAAGAGGCCCAGGTCTCGCTCTCCTCAGCCACCTATTCCAGCTCTTCTGGGGGAATACTGTGGCGTTCCCAGGACAGGTGTGAGATACGATCTCTCCAGAGTGTCTGGGCTCTTAAACTGGTTTAAAGTTTCTATATTTTATTGTATATTTTGTTGTATTTTTTTTTTTTTTGGGGGGGGGGGGTATAGACGAGTTTAATTATATAGCTAACCTGTCACCTCAGGATTTGTTAGCAAGTATGTTAAAGTGTTGTGATTTGTGTGATATGTACATTTTAGTCCCTGTTTCTACTTGCACTGTAAGGTAAAACTGATAAATAAAAAAGCTCTTTCTGTCAAGGAGAAATGAAATTCTTTGAATATGACACTGGTGTCATGCTGGAGGATGTGGCCACCAACTTAAATAAAATTGAGACAAATAAAAACAATAACAATAGTCTAAACAATAATCTAAACAACCAAGCCAAAAAAAAAAAAAGACCAAAAACAGAACTGGAAGGCAAGTTTCATTTTACAGAATGTCTCTACATCCCCTAGTTTTGTGAACTACCATATTTGTAATGGTTGTTTTGAGAAACTTTATTATCTAATATTATTTGGTATACTGTATGAACACATTAAGAAAATATTTGTGGAAGAGGAAAATGTACACACTGCTGTTAATACACAAAACCATGGTTTTGCTGGTGACTACTCCTACAGTATGATTTAAGGAATGTGTTGCAACTGTCCACACAATGCAAAGTATTGTGTATTGCACCCAATGCAAAGTTATTTATTTATTTTTACAAAGTAGTGCTTTTTGTTAGTTAAGCCTTCCTTGTTTTCCCCTTCAGAGCAGTTCCCTTTCACATTATTTGCTCTCTGTGGAGAAGACTGTTGTTGCAATAAAGAGCTTCTTTAAAACAGAAACATCTTCTGTTGATACTACAGTGGGCCTATACCTAACCTAATCAGTTTGGGCCATCTGTACATAATCTATGATACTGGTAAAACTAAACATGTATCTAAAACATGTAAAACTAAACATCTAAACATGTAATGTGTTAAAAGTAAGGTTTGCTATAAAACTGCTATACAAATTGCATCAATTTAACTTCTTTTGGGAACTTGCTTAGAGAGAATGACAACCACACACACATACACACACACACACACACACACACACACACACACACACACACCTATTACTCTTGCCAAAGAGAAACTTCTTAATTAGCTTTGCTAATTAGCCATTCATTGTGATGATTCCACTGAGACACGCGTATGAAAACAACACTTGAGAGATTTCTGTCATCTGTCTCTCAGCTCATTAGTTCTGTGAGCGCACAATAACATGCTGCTATACCTAATTACACATTCCCGTATGAATGGTCCACCTTTTGACTTGGGAGCACATCAGTGAAACATTAGAAAACATGTAAGGGTTTTAAAATTCTTACATTAATGTTAACTACATTCAAAACTCATTTTGAATGTTAACAAACATAACAAACATGGGACTAAATAAATAAGCACCAATACACGAGAAGGTCTTGAACTGTCCAAAGACTTGTGAATGGCACAAAACATAAAATATATGTTCCAGTATGTTTTACAAAACAATATTTCTCTTAGTTGATTTAACTGTCTAACAGCTCTGTCTTAGAATTGTATTTTGAAAATAATCTAAAAGTTGGCCAACATACAGTAAGTGGGTGCCTTAGGTGTCTTTCTATGATTAAAAAACCTAACAAAACAGTATCTGCTGTCTTTGTAGCTACCTGTTCTGACTCATGAGTGTTATGCATATTGTAGATGTCTAACTCTACCAGGCCTTTGTAGAAACTATGGTGAAACTGAAAGTGCATCTTCCTCTGGCTGGATGGGACAACATCCAACAAAACAACAAAAAACATTGAAAGTGTAGGGCCTTTAGATGTCACTATGCAGTTATAATAAAGTAGCAGGTTTCAGATAATCCTCTGCATCATTCCTGTTAGCACCTAAATAACACTGCAGGTTGGGATTTGCACATTATTGCTTTTGTATGTGTGTGCATGTGACATTATTGGGCACTTTCAGGGCAGAGATCACGCGCATATGCACCAAAGCTAAAAAGATCAGACCAACCAAAAATCACTACTGAACGTTATTTAACAAGGAATGAAATGTGAATGTAGCCTTTGATCAATGAAGAACATACATTAGCAAATGATTTGTAAATAACTAAAGCAATGAGCTCATTGACTACAAATTCCAGAGACAATGTTTTATTTACAGTGAAACCCAGTTCACATAATGGTCTTCTCCATAAATATAATGTACAAAACCCAGTGCACACACATGGTCCTTACAATAAATAAAGGAGGTATGTAAACCCAGTACACACACATGGTCCTCACCAGTGGCGTGCACAGACATTTTAGGGGGCAAGTGCTCAGGGGGAAAAAAGGGCACTTTTTAGTGCACGTGAAACACTTCATTATAAAAAAATTACACACACATGTTGAATGAAATTTGTAACATTCTCTAAACGTGAGTTTTCAATGGAAAAAAGTCACACCACCAACTGATAAAATCCATATCCAATATTAACTATATACAGTCGTTGTTAAGTCCTTCAGTTAACTTCCATTCCACTGTCTGCAGGCCTTGTTGCATATATTTTGCAATTAGTAAATCAATCAATGCCTACAATTAAGACAGTAAAAAGACCAAAACGTACGAGGAGTTATAGTCTATTGCGTGTTGTCATTACATGAATGCAGATGGGCATTTTTCACAGGTAATGGGGAACTTCCAGTTTCTTCTTTCACAAATGAATGTGTTAATTTATGTTAACAAAACCTATACAACAGAAAACGTTCAGCTTACCACATAGATTTGCAAACTCTACCTTACTTATTTGCATGTGGTCATCCTCACGTCTATCATTGATTTGGGCTAGAGCGACTAGTTTATCAGGTGACCAGTCGGCTAAAATGTTGTAGTAGTTTGGTGCTGTACAAGCCATTTTACTGCACAACAAAATGATTTCACGGTGAGCTTAGAGGGCAAACGGCACAATTTTACTTGATGTGTATGTGACCTGGCTGGTGGGACACGGGAGAAGAAGCCTATCTGTGACCGTGCATGCTGTGCTGAAGACGCTTCCTTCCACTCGCTGAACTGAACTGCTGCTGCAGCGCATCTGGTGTGACAAAGGAAGAGAGAGGTCAGGTGTGTGCGAGGTGGTGGCTCATTTCAGGGCATTGTTTTAAAGGTTTTCAAAAGATCGTTTCAAACAGACCTCAGTAAAATGTTAATAATAATAATAAATATATTTTTTAAAGCGAAGTTTCAAAAGGGCACTTTCGTTGATAAAAGGCAGAGTTGGTGCATATGCTGTCAGAGCAGTCCACTGAGTCTGTTAGGCATCCTGATATCTATGTCTGCACGCCTATGGTCCTCACCATAAATACAGGAGGTATGTATGAAACCCAATGCATATACATTGTCTTTACCATAAATAAAGGAGGCATGTATGAGTCCCCTCACTTTTTCTTCTGTTCTTTTTATTTAGCATCACAATACATCATAACTTATACATCATAACTTCAATGCTGTTTTGTCTAACTCAATTCAGAACAGTTTTCAGAACAGAACTGTGAGTACTTTACAAGATACTTTACAACATTTTTCAACATCCTGGCCTCCTGACTCCTAAATCCTTTGGGCACGGAAAATATATCCAACCCCCCCATATTCATTTCCCAAAAGAATAATTGAATGCAAAATCTATTAACCTAATTAAAATATCTTACTACAGAAGATTCAATCAAAGGCGTATGATTAATCTCAGTGGGTAAACAATTTAAGACCTGAGGACTAGAACGACTTGCTGACAAATGGTGTTATGGCCTACATCTCCGGTCATTGTTATTTGGTGGCTCAATTTGTACTTTTCTTTTGTACCTTGAATTTGGATGCACTGTTCAAGAAGTGTTTCAGTTCACTATTCTGCATCACCTTGTTATTCTAGCCACATCTACTATATTATTAAAATGCAATTACTTTATCTGAAAAGTCATTGTTTTAAAATTAGGGTCATATGTATGGAAGGCCAATGGGTTACGTTATTCTATGTCAGCACACACACACACACACACACACACCATACAAACATGTACACAACTGCACATGTACACTAACCAGGACTCTCATGAGAATGCTTATCAAAAAAACACTCATGCTTGTTTGTTTCCAGTGTCTCTGAGCACATGCAGTATGTCCTTAATTGATTCTCTAAGGATGCCTAAC
Organism: Brachyhypopomus gauderio; assembly: GCF_052324685.1. Taxonomy (NCBI): domain Eukaryota; kingdom Metazoa; phylum Chordata; class Actinopteri; order Gymnotiformes; family Hypopomidae; genus Brachyhypopomus; species Brachyhypopomus gauderio. The sequence goes on along the minus strand of NC_135220.1, from coordinate 20,499,016 downwards.
AGACTCAGTGGACTGCTCTGACAGGATATGTACCCTGAGAGACTGCACACACTTAATAATGAGAAAATGTAATAGTCTTTAAACAATGGTTCAAAATAAGATTCCCTCCTGACAAAGCCACACAGACCTATACAAGACATCAGTTTTGCATCATAAATAAATTATAAATAAAATGCTAAAGAAAAATAATTGTTATATTACAGAAAGCAAGAGTTTTGTATCATAAATAAATAATAAATAAAATGCTAAAGAAAAATAATTGTTATATTACAGAAAGCAAGATGACACAGAGGAGTTGTCAATCATGTCTGAAAAAAGGAGAAGGAATTACAATTATAGAATATGAGGATAGATTTCAGAGTTTTGGGCCTGCAACATAAAATCTCTTTCAGCACATACAGAACAACACAGTGCAAAAAATGAGAATAGATGAAAAATTGAGGTATTCAAGGTTTAGAAGAACAATTTGATATATTGTATTTTGTCATATATTAAATTTTGAATGTTAGACATTCTTGGCATCTGAGTGAATACCCTAGCAGTTGAATTCTGCACATGCTGCAACTCCTTAAGGCCCTGAGAAGCAAGGCTATAGACTACAACATTTCAGTACTAATGAGTTGATATTTGGAAATTCAGAAATGTATTCCATTACTGTATTAAGGTTTACGTGGAGCTATGGTAGTTCAGGATGGTAGTCATTGCTATTGGTAAAGTGTTTGAAAACTTTGAGAAGTTGTGTGGGTCTGGACCTTGGGGTTTCTCATCTTTTGGTAATCATGTTAATTTACTGATGTAATATAATGTCAAACATAATATTTCCTGGTCCACTACATTTGACAAAAATTTCCATAACACTTTTTAGTGCCATTGTACTGCAGATTATGCTGGGTTTTAAACATTGTACTGAAAATATATATTGTATGAAATAATTTTTGTCCTTTCATTTTATTTTTGCCAATCCTCTCGTATTAGCTACTTTTCACAGTGGTGGAATTTTTGCAGTGTAACAGGAAGTGTAAACTTGACACTGATGTGTAATAAAAGTGTTCAAAGTATGAGGAAAAAATTATTACTGGGTGAAAATGACTGCATTTTCAAAGTTACGATTTCCAATAAATGTGTCCAATAAATAAGTCGCATGGCAGTCTTGCATTGACAAAAAGACAAAAAAGTGTTTTGACAAAAAAAATCTGCTTTGTTTTGCAGCTGAATGCCCAAATTCCCCTTACATTTGCAAACGCTTCCTTTTTCTCAGGACAAATTAGTACCCAACATGCTTGGACAAACTCCCTATCAGAGAATGTCTTACTGTTGCAATGTTGTGGGATATCACAAAGCTAGTACTGACTGCTACATCCCTGGACAACTGTAGCTCTGTAAAAAATCCTTGCTGCCTTTGCAGTTTCGCTAGCAAATTTCAGGCACCCATGCTGGTTATGCATCAGTTACTGCATAGTCCTTACATAAGCATAAGCATCCTTGGGTACTTTGAAAGGCGCTATATAAGTGGAAATTATTATTATTAATATAATGCATAGTATAATGCATAGCATTTCTCTGCGTGTTTACTCTCGTAATAGCGACTGAAATTGTAAAGCTAACTGTTCTCTGCAAAGTAAGCAGACAACTTTCCATTTTACTTAAGTAAATTAATATTTAGAAGTCCATACAAAACTGCATTTTGTATCAATCATTCTTTATTTACTGTTAGCTGACATATAGAACTAAGAGTCAATTTTTTTTTTAAGTTGCCCAACACATTCGCCAACACATTTGAGTGAAGGTGCATGAGCGAACTGACCGGATAGACACAAATTTAAAACCAAAAACAAAACAGTGGCCTTCAATATAAATGCAGTGAAATTCTATTTCATGTACTTATCGCAGTGTAATAGGTGTCATAGTCACATTTTGACTTCCAACTTATCAATGATCTCATGTGGGCCAGTCAGAGATAGTCAGAGGGCTGGATGGGGCCTGCAGGCCATCAATGCCCAGGTTTGTTTTAGTCCATCGTATATCATGTGGCATGTGGAAGACTTGAATACGAGCAAGTCAACTGTGTTAGTAGCCTCCATTAGACAATGGTGATACTGCATGCAGCATTTTGTTTATGTTTTGTTTTCCATTACACATGTTCTGTTTTGTTTTATTACCTTGCCCCATTTGGTCTCACTGCTGCACCAACTTTGTTACTTTGGTCGTTCCAAGCCATATTTGTTTGTATGACCATTGTATGACCACCACCTCTTCAGTTTAAGTCAACAGTCTCCTTTTTGAGTTATTTTTTCCTTTTTTGTGTAATGTTATCCACCATGTCCTCGTGTTCCAAATGCCATTCACTCTATGCCTCAGACACCCAAGCCTGGGCCTGGAGCCTACTGGGTCCCGTCTTCCTCTGCCTTTGCTTCGACACCTCCATGGTGCTTGGTGGGGGATGCTGTGATGGTGCCCCCCTGCCGGGAGCCTCCGATAAGACGATGGTGCCATTGCATGTGATGTTTGGTTTACGTTTAGCCTTCTGTTACATAGTTTGGTTTTCCTTAGTTCCAATAAACCCTTGGAGACTTGCATTTGCTTAAGACTTAAGACAGGGTAAATAAAGTAAATGTGTACAAAAAATGTAAATGACCACAATGGCACTGCCACGAAAAAAAAAAAAAACATTTGGTGCTCCAAAAAAAAATTAATAAATAAAATAAAACTGTTAAACTTTTCTTAACCCAAACACATATGTTTACTGAATATATAAGCAACTTCCATCAAATGCTCTGCTGTCATAGATAAATATGACATAATAATAATAATAATAATACTTAGTTAGTACTTGGCCATTCAAAGGTACAGAGAAAACAGCTGTATATAGTCTGAAACTATTCACAAAAAGTGCCACTCACAAGTGGTAGTGAACCTGCTTCAATAGTCTTTCAAAGATGTGTTACATCTGTTTCCTACGTCAAACTATTGCTATAGGCTATTGATTGAAACTATTAACACAACTGAACTAACTAGATGTTGTCTTGACGATATTAGGCATCACTATAAAATATTGAAGGATAGGGCTGAGGTCCTTTAGTCTCTGGTGAGAGCTCTGGGAGAGAGGTGAGGCCAGGAATCACTTGCTGGGTTTCTTTGTAGGCCATACAGCAACCACCTCAGCGGTGGTTAAGACTGGGTATTGATTGGTCTTGGAAAATACTATGAACTACTGATCTAAACCGATCTAATTTTAATTTTGTTACTAATGTCTTCAATTTCAAATAACAAATTACATGTAGAAAAAAAACAGTGCAATCAATAATGAATGTTGAATACACAGGATAAAAATTTTATCTAGTACAAGTGGTATGTTTGTACACCAAATGAATAGAACAAAATCTAAAATGCATATAAACCTAAACCTTTTTTTCCAGTATGTCACAAGGAAACCAGAGTGTCCAGCCTGTTGTAACAGAGTTTTTCATCGTTGGCTTTCCCGGACTTCAGCCGCAGTACTATAACTTATTGGCTGCTGTTTTTATGGTTATTTATGTATTTGCTGTATTGGGGAATTCAGTTCTGGTGGTGTCATTTACATATGCACCAAGCCTCCAAAAGCCTATGTATATCACTATGTTGAGCCTGGCCCTGTCTGACATTGGATTTTGCACTGTGGCTTTGCCCAAAGTAATATCTCGTTACTGGTTCAACAACGGTACTATCTCCTTCTCTGTCTGTCTCTTGCAAAGACAGCTCATTCACTATTTTGGCACACTGAACTCACTGATTATGATGATCATGGCTCTTGATCGATATCTGGCTATCTGCTTTCCGCTCAGATACCCTATGATGATGACCAACCGAACTATGACCGTTATATCAGGGCTATCTTGGGCATCAGCCATGATAGCCCCTAGTATTAGCACAATCCAAACTGCGCAGATGTTGTTCTGTGGGTCCAATCTAATTATTCAGTGCTACTGTGATGGCATGTCTCTGCAGAGTTTAGCCTGTGGTGATATAACTTTGCAAATGTATATTTCAACCACTGTGGCTTCAATTGTTCTACTTCTGCCTTTTGGTTTTATCATCTTCTCATATATCAGCATTGGGATGTCTGTAATCAGAACTGCAAACAACCATGGCAGGCTAAAAGCTTTCTCTACATGCGCCACACAGTTGTCCATCATTTCTATATATTACATTCCACGTATTATTGTGTATCTCACACCTTATTTTTCTGACTTAAAAATGAATTCAGATCAGAAAATTGCAATCACAATGTTTTATGGGTTGTTCCCTCCACTAGTGAACCCACTCATATACTACTTTAGTGTAACGTATAGAACACGCTGAGAGGGATCCTGATGCGGAATAACACGTTCTTTATTTGAATAACTCTGTACAACAAGCCACACGATGAGCAAAGTGACGTATGGCAGGTGCAGAGCAGTAGCGTGGGAGCGGTGGTCAGTGCGGTCCAAGGTCGAGAGGCGAGGGCAGAGTCCGGGAGGTATCCAGGGATCAGGCAGGAGACGTGGTCTAGGGGACAAGCAGAGTTCGGCACACAGAGAGACAATCAGGAATAACGGCTTGGTATGCAACGACATGAGGCAATACTTCGCAACCAGGAAGTGAAGTCTGGGTGCTTAAGTATGCCCGGAATGTGGGCGTGGTGGTGAGACAGGTGAACGTGATTATGTTATCTGCTATTCCTGACAGTACCCCCCCGCAACAGAGCGTCTCCAGACGCTCCACGCCGCGAAGGCGGCCGGCCACGGCCCCGGGGGGCGGGGAAATGTGGGTGTGCAGCGTGAAAGTCGGCGATGAGCGACGGGCAGAGGACATCGCGAGCGGCTACCCAGGCTCGTTCCTCGGGACCATAACCCTCCCAGTCGACGAGATACTGGAGACCCCCACGCCGTCGACGTGATTCCAGCAGCTCCCGTACTATATATGCAGGTCGGCCGTCAATGTCCAGGGGCTCGGGGGGGCGATCCAGAACCGGGGCTACAGACATGGGACTGTAGTGAACAGGCTTTAGGAGGGATACGTGGAAGACGGGATGGACGCGGTATTGAGGGGGCAGCAGCAGTTCGTAGGAAACAGCGTTTATCCTGCGGGTAATCTTGAACGGCCCGATGTATCTAGACTTGAGCTTATGGCAAGGCTGGCGTAGGTTCAAGTTACGAGTGGAGAGCCATACTCGCTGACCGGGGTGATATATGAGCGCGGGGAGACGACGGCGGTCAGCGTTCATACGACGGGTGTGGAGCGCGCGCCGCAGCTGAACGTGTGCGAGCTCCCAGGTGCGGGCACTGTTCTTTAACCAGTCATCCAGAGCGGGGATGTCAGAGGGGGTTTTATCCCAGGGGAAGAACGGCGGCTGGTAGCCGTACACACACTGGAAAGGAGTCAGTTTGGTGGATGAATGTATGATGGAATTGCGTGCGTATTCAGCCCAGGGGACGTACTTGTGCCAGTCTTTCTGGGAAGAGCAGTATTGGCGGAGAAAGCGACCTAGCTCTTGATTGTAGCGCTCCACTTCTCCGTTGGATTGGGGGTGGTATCCGGAGGTTAGACTGGCGGTTATTCCGAGTAACTTGCAGAATTGGGTCCAGACACGGGAGGTGAATTGCACGCCTCTATCCGATACGATATCCTCGGGTAACCCATATATCCGGAAGACGTAGTGGAACACGTCAGAGGCCGTCTCCATGGCAGTGGGCAGTTTCGAGCGAGGGATCAGACGACACATCTTGGAGAACCTATCCACCATCACGATTATCACCGTGTTACCGCCCGAGACAGGCAGGTCCGTAACAAAGTCGATGGCCAGATGAGACCACGGACGGCGGGGTATCGGCAAGGGGAGGAGCTGACCAGTGGGCAGTGCTCGGGGTGTGCGCGATTGTGCGCATACAACACAGGCGAGTACGTAGTCGCGAATGTCCTCCTCCCAGGACGGCCACCAGTATTTCTGGGCGATCAGGTGTTTGGTGCGAGTTATACCAGGATGACCCGTGCCCGGCGTGTCGTGTGCGAGTTGGAGGAGGCGTCCCCGGAGCGGGACCGGGACGTATTGTTTTCCATCGGGACTATCTGCAGGGCCTGGGTCGGCGCGGAGGGCTTCCTCCAGTTCGTCCTGAACATCCCACCGGATGAGGTCAACGAAACAGGATTCTCCGAGAATATGGTTAGGTATCTCGCCGCTCGGCGTCTTCTCGTGAATCCGGGATAATGCATCGGCCTTGGTGTTCTTGGATCCAGGTCGGTAATGTACTGTGAATCTGAAGCGGGTGAAAAACAGCGCCCATCTGGCCTGCCGGGGATTGAGTCGCCTAGCGGACTTGAGATACTCCAGGTTCTTATGGTCTGTATATACCTGGAAAGGGTGCTCTGCTCCCTCTAACCAGTGCCGCCAGTGTTCGAGAGCCAGTTTCATGGCCAGGAGTTCGCGGTCGCCCACGCTATAGTTCACCTCGGCCGGTTGTAATTTTTTGGAAAGATAGGCACACGGGAACAGTTTGGGTGGATTGCCTTGTCTCTGTGAAAGCACTGCCCCCACGCCAACGTCGGATGCATCGACCTCAACGATGAAAGGTAACGAAGGGTCCGGGAGATGCAATATGGGAGCGCTGGTGAACGCGGTTTTCAGCGCTTTAAACGCCTGTTCCGCTTTGGGTGTCCATATGAAGTGGCGCTTCTTCCCCCCTTTCAGGAGATCGGTAAGGGGGGCCGCCACCGAACCGAAACCCCTGATGAACCGACGACAGAAGTTGGCGAATCCGAGGAAGCGCTGGAGATCCTTAACGGAACGGGGAACAGGCCAGTTTGTGACTGCGTCTACCTTGTTGTTGTCCATACTGATGCAACCCGGCGATAGGGTACAGCCAAGGAAGGAGATGACAGGTGCATGAAACTCGCATTTCTCCGCCTTCACGTACAAGCCGTTCTCTCGCAGACGCTGGAGGACCGAAGAGACGTGAGTTATGTGTTCCTGGATAGAGGGGGAATAGATCAAGATATCGTCTATGTAAACAAACACGTATTTATCAATCATGTCTCGGAATATGTCGTCCATGAAAGCTTGGAACACTGACGGGCTATTAGACAGCCCGTATGGCATTACTAGGTACTCATAGTGCCCCCTGGCGGTGACGAAGGCTGTCTTCCACTCGTCACCAGCGCGAATTCTAATCAGGTTGTAGGCACTCCTGAGATCAAGCTTCGTGAACACTGCAGCCCCCATTAGTCGCTCTTGTGAGGCAGAGATGAAGGGTAGAGGGTAAGCATATTTAGACGTGACAGCGTTCAGGGCTCGATAATCAATACAGGGACGTAACCCCCCGTCCTTCTTCTCTACGAAGAAAAACCCAGCCGCGACGGGAGATGTCGACGGGCGAATAAACCCCTTCTGTAGGGCCTCACTGACATAAGATTCCATAGCGGCATCTTCTGGGCGGGAGAGCGGGTACGGCTTAGTTCTCTTGGGCAAGGTTACCCCGGGAAGGAGGTCGATGGCACAGTCGCAGGTTCTGTGTGGAGGGAGTAAACTGGCACGCTCCTTACTGAATACGTCAGCGAATTCTCTGTACTGCTCAGGGACCGCATCGGAGAGAGGTGTGTGAGGACTCTCAACCATCGAGGAGCGAAGGGGTAAATGCATACAACCCTGCTGGCAATGCGATCTCCACGCAACTAATTCGCGTCTTTGCCACGAAATGACAGGGTCATGTTCTCTTAGCCAGGGGAAACCGAGGATGACAGAATCGCGAGGAGCGGAGACCAGGAAGAACTGCCTCATCTCGGTATGGAACAGCCCGACACGGAGGAGCAAGGGCTTGGTACGTCGGTCAACTAATCCGGTACCTATGGGTTGTCCGCTTACTGAGTTAACTCGGAAAGGGGGGTTTACCTCCTCAACGGGAATGTTTAACGATCTGGCTAGTTCGCTGTCGAGAAAGTCCCCTCCTGCGCCTGAGTCAACTAACGCTGAGTAGCTGCGAGTTACACCTCCCCAGGTGAGCTGTATAGGTAGGTTAAATTGGGAATTACCACAAAGAGAAAGTAATGGAGGGCTTACTTTTGCTTGAGAGGGGGAATTCCCACGGAGACGAGGTGGTCGTGTGGAACATCGGTCTCGGAAATGACCTTCCTCGCCACAGTAGAGGCAGAGTCCTTCGCGCATGCGACGCGCCCTCTCCCGGGGAGTGAGTGGAGACCGGCCCAGCTGCATCGCTTCGGAGTACTCTCGATTGTCCTCTCCGGGGAGACGAGACGACTGGTGAGAAAGAGTGGAAGTGCGTACACCTGCTGTGTTAGGACGGTGAGTAGTGAGCAGCTTATCTATGTTCACTGCTGCTTGTATGAACTCGGAAAGAGTTAAATCTTCATCTTTACAGGCCAACTCAATCTGCAGATCGGTTCTGAGACCGCGGCGGAACACCGTCTTGAGGGCAGTTCCACTCCAGCCACTGCCAGCAGCCAATGTACGAAATTCTCGGGCATAGTCTGCCGCGCTGCGTCTCCCCTGCTTGATTTCACATAACTGGGTGCCGACATCGCGCCCGGCGGCGGGGTGGTCAAAGACGGATCGGAGCAGTTCGGAGAAGTGGCGCTCCGTATTCAGGGAGTCGTCTCCGCTACTCCAAAGAGCAGTAGCCCAAGCTCCTGCCTCTCCCGTCAGGAATGTCAGCATAAAATCCACCTTTTGACGATCCGTCTGGAACAGGGCCGGATGATAGGTGAAGTACATGGAGCACTGCATCAGGAAGTTCTTGCAACGCTCCGGAGACCCGTCATATCGTTCAGGTAGGGCAACTGGCATATTGGCGGGATGCATCGCAACGGTCAGGGGGGCAGAGGACACGGGGCTGGCACCTTGGACGTTCTGGCGTGCAGATTCGGTGAGGGCACGGAGCGCAGTTTCTTGGTTACACGCTGTCTCGGTGAGCTGTTGTATACGCTCCGTCAGGGCCGCGATAGTCGCCTCTTGGCGAGCTAGGTGAGCCTGTGTTTCCGCAGGATCCATGGGAAGGGCGAAGTATTCTGTAACGTATAGAACACGCTGAGAGGGATCCTGATGCGGAATAACACGTTCTTTATTTGAATAACTCTGTACAACAAGCCACACGATGAGCAAAGTGACGTATGGCAGGTGCAGAGCAGTAGCGTGGGAGCGGTGGTCAGTGCGGTCCAAGGTCGAGAGGCGAGGGCAGAGTCCGGGAGGTATCCAGGGATCAGGCAGGAGACGTGGTCTAGGGGACAAGCAGAGTTCGGCACACAGAGAGACAATCAGGAATAACGGCTTGGTATGCAACGACATGAGGCAATACTTCGCAACCAGGAAGTGAAGTCTGGGTGCTTAAGTATGCCCGGAATGTGGGCGTGGTGGTGAGACAGGTGAACGTGATTATGTTATCTGCTATTCCTGACATTTAGGACCAAAGAGATCCACCTACTGCTGCAGAAGTGGTGTGCTCTGAATAAGGGGAAAGGCCATAAAATGAATATTGTCCCTATTTTAAAGTAGCAATTATTGCTATTTGGTTATTAGTTGTTTTAACATTTGAACATGTTCATTTCACTATGTTTATTTTGCACAAATGTGATATATATATATATATATATATATATATATATATATATATTTATATATATATATATATATATATATATATATATATATATATATATATATATTTTACAAATCATGAAAATAGGAAGTACAACTGCACAGGCCAGGATAAACAAGATTTTTCAAGCATTTAAAGTTAAGTGCAACTGCTAGTGGGTGGTTATATACATCTCCACATGATTGTCCAACACCTACTTTTTCTGTTTATATTTTTAATCTTTACTCTTATGGTGCATATCGTAGAAATAGGATTACATTATTCTTCAGACAGTTCTAAAACAAGAAATAAAACCAGTGAACCCAGCTAATCTTTGTGGCTTCTGGTTATATTATATTGTAATTACTCTGTTTGATCCTAGTCTCTTGCCATTACGAAGAGAGTGAACTAAAAGAAAAACTGATCTTGGTATATTTTCACTTTAGTTAATATTTAAATGCATGAACTCATAAGCAAGGCCATGAATAAGACAAAAAATCCTGTTTCTGAACTGAACTATTTTTAACTTGTTTACATGAAGATAAGTATAAATCACTTCAGTTTAATTGCCTCTGTAGGCATAAAGGTATTAGAACAGGGATGCACAACTTGAAGGAGGAGCCATGCCAAAAATAAATGTAAAGCTGCTTGACGGGCGCAAGTTTAAATTGTCGAGGGGGGGGGGGGGGGTGGGTGGCGGCAAGTTTAAATTGTCGAGCGGGGGGGGTGGGTGGCGAGTAGTGTAAAATGTAGACAAATTATGTCGCAATCGATTCTTAATGTTTACTTACTCCCGCGGTAGCCCAACTAAAAAGTAGCCCAAAAAACAACACTGCTGGTTCGTCGTTCAAATTCAGGCACGAAGCCAGAAGGCAACCGGTGGGGCGCAACAGAGGCCGTATGTTGTGCACCCCTGTATTAGAACATATAATTCTAGCCTAGCTGAAAATTAATGCCTACAGTCTGAATACAAAGCAAATAGGTCTGTTTAAGACTGGCCCTGTTTAAGCATCTCTGCACTGGCTGCCTAAGCAAAATATCTGTTTGTGGACTTCAGCTTGGCTTTTAATACCTTTGTCTCAGAACTTCAAACTTTCTTTGCTGTCTGTGCTGCATCCTATGAGTCACAGATTTCATCAGAATCACAGGCCTATTTTCGTTGCGTTAACTGGGCTCATAGTCCAGAATGTAGTATGATGCAAATTAAACAACACATTGAAAGTAGCCTGTGTACCAGTGCGTTATGGTACAGGATGCCAGTTTTCATGGTTTTGGAGCAGTGGAGTTTAGCTACAGGATGAGGGAATGTGATCTTGAATGCTCAAGTACTGAATTAACTTCAGTAGTTATAAATGACTATGAATAAGTAAATAATAAGTAATTTGCTTCTGTGTCCTTTATAATGACACATGCAAATCATGACAACAATGCTATTGGTTATTTGTAGCAAACCCTTATGCATTTGCAATGATTTTACAAGACGTGTGCATATCACTCATGTCAAGAGGCCATACAACAAGATGTCAACAAGATTCAAGTATGATTTGAAGGCACTACACACACACACACACACACACACACACACACACACACACACACACACACACACACACACACAAATAGCTATGTGTCTTATCATTGGCGTTATGTGGCTCATCACTTTTGACTATTATTTGGCTTACTGTAAGTCTGGTTACAAGGCTGTAGATTTAGTACAATTAACACCCATTTCTTTATAATGACAACTTTATAAATTATAACATAGGCAATATCTGTACTGCTATGTAGATAGCTAGATAGTTTCTATCAGATAAACTCAATATGAACATCATAATTCGCAGAATTCAATAGTCAATTTAGTTTCAAACTTGTGGTACCTGTCATACATTTCAGACTGGTTTTTACTGAGGTAGTGGCCTGTCTGCTCCTTCTGTGCCACTGATACCAGTTAACTGATTAATGTGCATCTGTTAGCATGCTGGCATTAATTAAACTTGTTGAGACTATCATTGTGTGTTTTTGCATTCTGTTATAAATAATGGCAGTATGATTCTTAAAAGATCCATCAGTTTTTGTATTTTTATTTAAATATAATCCTGATAAGCATATTACCAGGTAAGAATGCAGTACTGTTGCTCATGCCTTCAGAGGTTGGTGTTTTGGAGGGTGACGTAAACATAGGCCTATTATAAATGTGCTTGATCTCTGTCAAGATTGTTTTCTAGCTGCAGAAGATTAACATTTGGAGCTATAATATGCTTAATTACAACAATTCGCATTTATTAATTTACTGTATGTTTTAAAATATCAAGTTTTAACTATTTTGACAATTCTTTCATGGTTCCATATGTTTTTGCAATAACAGTTACTGCTATCTCGTGCTAACATGACATACACAGGATCCCTTCATAATGCAACAATTATTCGTCGTGGCACATTTTACATCAGTGGATTTTACAATGTCCCATATGCAAAGTATTACTATATATTTCTGTGTTTTGTGTATGCTGTGACTGTTTTAAGCAATTCTTTTGTTATGGGTGTTATATTCCTGGAACGGACTTTACACACAGCAAAATATATTGCTGTCTTCAACTTGGCCTTCTCTGATCTGTGTGGAAGCTCAGCTGTCATTCCAAAGTATGTGGAAATGTTTCTGTTTGATAACCAGTACATATCATATGAGGACTGTCTGGCTAACATGTTTTTTGTTTTTTTCTTTATGTCTCTGCAGTCTTTTTCTCTGCTTGTTTTGGCTTATGACAGGCTGGTTGCTATATGTTTCCCTCTGATGTATCATGCTATTGTGACAAAATCATCGATGACTGTGATCATTGGAGTTATATGGGTTCTTGCAGTGATTCTCTTTACTGTCCTTGTGGGCCTTGTTACCAGACTGTCCTTCTGTAGATCTACTACAGTTGACAGCTATTTCTGTGATCATGGACCAGTATATAAACTAGCATGTAATGACACTTCCATGAATTACATGATGTCAGTGATCTGTATTGCAGCAATACTTTATATTCCATTGTTGTTGATAATTTTCTCATATATTTGTATAGGTTTTGCATTGCTCAGGATCCCACATGGTGCTGACAGAATCAAAGCAATTAAGACCTGCACTTCTCATCTCATGTTAGTGGCCATGTTTTACCTTCCACTTTTTAGTGTTTACATGGTTGCTTTTAAAACACATTTAGAACCAAATGCTAGAATACTTAACTCTGTGCTGACACAAACTATCCCACCTATGTTGAATCCCATTGTATATACTCTAAAGACAAATGAGATCTTGCAATGTTTTAAAGTCCTCTACAGACGAGTGAAGCTAAATTACACAACAGGGGTGGGTTTCCCGAAATGTTTGTAGCGCTAAGTACTTCTTAACCTCGTACGTTTCATATGAGGTTACGAAGTACTTAGCGCTACGAACGTTTCGGGAAACACCACCCCAGAACTATACAATAGAACAGCCTGTAATTAGCAATGGAAAGAATAAAAATTATACAATAATGGTACATAAGTATATTGAAAGAGAGCAGAGAATTCTCATCTGTATTCAATTGAAAAGCTCATAGGCATTACCCCTCTAAAGACTGTTATTGTAGCTACTGTTCATTACAATTGGTCTACCATTTACTGTGATACAACATGTTGACATTTAGTGTGACGGGCGGTGTGAGCAACCGAAAAGGAAGCGATCACGCCAAGTCTCAGGGAAAAAGGATGGTTTAATAGAAAGTGTGCAAACCAAAACCTGTGCAAAAGATCCAATATATATAATGGATCAGTGGATATAATGACCAGCGGTCAACTGGTACAAAGACAAGACATTTATAGGCAAACAAATGACCCTCAGGTGAGACGGATCACGGGCTCCGCCCACCTGAGGGACGCACATGACGTCACCAAACAACAACAACAACAGCCGCTGTGGACGGAGGCGGCCGGTAGGGGGCCGCCTCACCGTGACATTTAGGCCACTTCCTGGAACAACTTTTTGTTTTTCTTTCACAATTTTTTTAATGTATATTTTTTCATTGTAAAGAAAAGGCAATAATAATAATAATAATAATAATAATAATAATAATGCACAGACATTTGTGGACGGTGCTGACTTTGATTTTAGGAACATTGTAACACTTATGGTGCAAATGTAAATAATGGACAGAAAGATATTTGAATAAAGATGTTTGCATCCTTCAATATAAATTTATATTTAGCAAAGTGTACAAACAGGGCTTGCAACATAAATGAGGAAGTGGGACATGTACAAGATTTGTTTATTTAATTCCATATCCTGGGATATGATGGTAATTCAAGGAACTTGTACAAAAAGAAGGCAAAGCACAAAAGCAAACCTAGAACAAACAAAAGAACACAAATCGGTAACTTTCCTGTTCTTGAACAATCAGAATATTAGGGATGCCATGGTTAGAGAAACACAAGCCACTAATCTTGGTTGCAAGACCAGCCTCACTCAAGGCCACAACCAAATTTTACCGTGCCTGGCCGCTGCACTGGAAAGTATGAGTGACCGTCAATGCCATGCCCCTAGAAGTCCAAACTATCACCAGGCAAAAATCCTTTGTTCGAGAAGGGGAGAAACAGCCACCTTGTAAAATACCCCAAAATTTATGCCCACTGAATGCAGACGGGGACTGTGAAATGCAAGTAGACTTAAAAACTTTAGATTTTAAAGGAAAACAGTTTTACTGAATCTAAATATGTGCAATAGTCTGTTTGACACACACACACATATATATATATATATATATATATATATATATATATATATATATACATATATACATACATATATTACCTCATTAGGCCTTTTAGAATAGAAACTTTGAACAGATATACCTGAGACATTTGATGCATTCATGCTAACTTCAGCCATCTTGGATTGTAAGCCTCAAAACTCAAGAATACAATAGAATTCAGGAAATGTCTTTTGTTACATTATAGAAGAATCTTGAGCCTGCACCATCTAGTGCTTTGGAGTAGACAACACATTTCAAATAGGTTAAGATGAAGAATTATTAACTGTCCAAAAGTTTGGACACCATGCATGAAAGGGTTAACCTCATAAACCAACTGTCTTCATATGTGGAAATTATGCAACAATGGCAATTTGAATTATATATCATCTCAGATTTTTAAGTCATTTATATAAATAATAGTGTTACGCATGTAATGTTGAACCGGAAAAACCCAAATGCCAATCACAAAATAAAACAGTGAACTGAAACCTCCACCAAAAGGAATGCGGGAAAAGCGCCAAAAGAAAAAACCTCCGTGAAAGGGAAGTACGAAGGAAACACAAAGCAGAGAAAGAAACCAAAAGATTGCGGAAAACTCGACGCGAGAAAACCAAAACAAAAGAAACAAACTGAAGACGCCAGGAGAAGTAGCTGGCTATCAAACCACAATGGGGAGCAAACAAAAAACCTGTCCCAAAATAACAAACGAAACTGGATAGAGAAATAGCAGGGTTGGAAAACTTGAGAATGGCCAGAAATGTCAAAGAGGTGAGCGAACTCGGAAAATGACAGAGAAAACAGCGAATAAGGTAAGTACGAGGAAACATAGACTGCAAGGAGAGTCTGGCTGAAAGCGTGTAGAGACGGCAACAAACAACTCAGCAATGAAACTCTGCAGCCGTCCTTGTAAAATAGGAAGGAGAACAGCTGCAGGTCATCATTGCTGATTGCGTTTTTGAGAATGCGTTTGCGAACTAATGTTGGTCTGCGCGCAAGCGCTGGTCCGCGAACGAGTGTTGGCTCGGGAGCAAGCACTGGCTCGTGAGTCCCCTCCTATAGCGACAGGATGAGTGACTCTGGGGTCAGCCCTGACAGTGTTATTGCTGTAAAAGAATATGTATAATTTGAAAATCAAATTAATGAACAGAAACAAATAAAAAAATTTCCATTTATTGCCTAAAGAGAAGCATAATCTAAGGCAAAATGTTTGTTTTTGTAGTACATTATGTGTTGCTTTTCAACCAGGGGCAGTGTAGATCATCAACAACAAATAAGGTTATTGAGAATACTTCTGAAGGCAGGGGTCAGAGTCCACGTACAGTGACAGTGACATCAGTGAAGGGGAATATGAGCCAGTTTTGGAGGAGTCTAGGTCTGAGTCAAGATGTGAGACAGGGAGTGAAAAGGAGAGCGAAGAAGAAAATGAGGAAGGTGTAAATAAACATCAAAGAAAACAGAATGTCAAAGGCAGGAATAGAATCTGGAGATGCAAGGATAATCATTACTAAGGGGTCCCACCTGTGTTCATGGGTCATTTTGAGGTGAAAGCACAGGGTGTGGAACCCATTGAGATGTTCTCCAGTCTGTTTCCAGACACACTAACTGATGAGATTGTGCACCAAACAAACCTTTAGTACATACACTATACCAGAATTTGAATGTACTGGTCTTCCAATCCAGTTATTATTAATAATTTAATTGCATAATTTTAATTATTATTATGTATTAATCCAGTCTCACAGCTAAATTCTTGCCCAAACGGCATTATAATTAAATTAACTGTTCAAATGTTTTCAAGATTCTTTTAACAGAACAAACTTGTTTTAAACAAACTTGAGGACAAATTCTTTTCTCAAAAAAAATTCTCAAAATTTTTTTTTATGCTGTGGCAGTTTTTATAGAAAATGTTTACTCCATTCATGCATGGTGTCCACATATGGGGTTTTAAACTGATTTTTATATCAAATAAAAATTCAAATGGTCCAGATCCAGTAAACATGTCTTCATTGTGGAGCTGTGAGGAAGCTTGTGTCCCTTGGGAGGAAGGCATCGATGAAGCATATGAGAGGAGAAGACT
Source organism: Brachyhypopomus gauderio (assembly GCF_052324685.1). Taxonomy (NCBI): domain Eukaryota; kingdom Metazoa; phylum Chordata; class Actinopteri; order Gymnotiformes; family Hypopomidae; genus Brachyhypopomus; species Brachyhypopomus gauderio. The sequence continues at coordinate 20,482,571 of NC_135220.1, read as the reverse complement.
GCAATATGGAAATCTGGCAGCTGAAGCAGAGGGGTAGAAGGTGTATGTGCTTCCAGTGGAAATAGGATGTAGGGGCTTTGTAGCTAGTTCCATCATAAGGCTACTGAAGGAGGTAGGACTCAGAGGACAGGCTCAACGTAAGACCATCAAGGAACTGGGAACTGCTGCTGAAAGAAGCAGTGACTGGTTGTGGCTGAAGAAGAAGTAGATGGCATGGGCTGCTAAGTGACCTCATGATCAGCCTGTGGTGGTCCAGACTCGGGGGATGGTGTATTATGATAAACGGCCGAAACACCCAATGAGACCGGGGTACACAACTGATGATATGTTGCGCTGGAGGCATCGGGTGGTCATCCACCAATCTAGTGCAAAGATGTGTTGCAAACCCCATCCATCCAGGAACAAATGCATCATGCTGAACTCTATTATTTTTTGGAGAGTGCTGGCAATGGCATTGGTTTGAATTATATTCAAACATTGTGTTTAGTGAAAAGCATCCCACTGTTTTTTGGTGATATTGTTCCTAAAGGAGAAATATTGGAATGTTTTATTATTATTACTTCAAATAATGAACAGTGTTTTCACCTTCTCTCACTTCAAGTATGACAATATATTTAAAGCATTTGATTGTTGACCACCAAAAACTATTTAAACAGTTGTATCCACATAAAAACCTGTTACCTAAGCTTCAATTTATGATCCATTACCCATCTTCTATAATGAATATTTGCCTCTTATTACACATGTGGAGTCTAAGGTTTGAAGCCAAACAAACAATGCTCTGAGAGTTGGGAGAGAGCAGGTGGGTGTGGGAGTGGGAAGAGGGCAGCGTGCTGGTAGTGTCAGACAGGGAGAATCCAGCAGCGGTGTTTGTACATTGGGAGGAGCAGGAGAATGATCAAACCTATTGAAGAAGAGATTGAGTTCATTCACCCACTTCTGGTCCCCCACTGCCTGCAAGTCAGACTTCTTGTGACCTGAAATGGTTTTGAGACTATTCCAGACTCTGCTGACGTTGTTCTGCTGCAGTTGGTCCTCCATCTTCCTCCTGTAGATGGTTTTACCCTCTCTGATCTTCCTCCTCAGCTCCTGCTGCACAGACTTCATCTCCTCCTTGTCACCTGATCTAAAAACCCTCTTCTTCTCCTTCAGTAGAGCCTTAATATCAGGGTTAATCCAGTGTTTGTTGTTGGAAAAACACTGCACAGTCCTGGTGGGTATAGTGTTTTCCATACAGAAATTGACATAGTCTGTTATGCAGTGTGTGAGGCCCTCAATATCGTCCCTATGAGGATCACACAGTTCCTCCCACACTGTTGTGTAAAACAGTCCTTCAGAGCCTCTTCAGCCTCTGTAGTCCATTTCTTCACTTTGCAAGTGACAGCTGGCTCTCTGTGTACGAGGGGTTTGTATACAGGCAGGAGATGAACCAGGTTGTGATCTGATCTTCCCAGGGGAGGGAGGGGTGAAGAGTTATATGCCCCCTCTGTACTGGCATAGAACAGGTCCAGTATTTTATTGTCTCTGGTGTGGCAAGTGACGTACTGGGTGAAGGAAGAGATCAAAGCAGACTGGGGTACATGCGCTACTATCGCGATAGTATGCGAGAACTCCTGAGGGAGATAGTAAGGCCTCATGCCGACGGCAATTAGTTCAATATCTATACAGCAGATTTGCTCTTTAATAGTGAAGTGCCCAGAGTTACACCATCTATTATTCACAAACACTACTAGTCCTCCTCCCATTCTCTTACTGCTCTCCGCTGTCCTGTCCGCCCGTATGAGGTGGAATCTGTCCAGAGAGACAACTGTGTCTGGAGCTTGTGTAACCCAGGTTACTGGGGCTGACACCCCTTGGACATACTGCCCCAAGTAGGTGTTTGGAAATTATAAAATCCTAGTTAATAAGTTGACATAAGATATGAAGATATTGATAAATAATAATAAAATATAATTAGTAAGGAATTAATTATTAATAAATAATAATTATTATATAATATAATAAATTATTATATAATAGTAAATTTTTATTATTATATTTACGCTCAAGCAGCAGCAATAGAACCGCGCTTTGCGGCAAAAACTGCCCAGTAAAAACCCTGAAGCAGTTGGCAGTAAAAGAACCGCCAAAACCGCCACTATCCCGCCAATGCCTGGTTACTAGAGTCTAGTCGTGTGGGATACGAGCTGGCGAGCCAAAAGCCCAAGGAACTTCGCATCTGAGCATTGAGTTTGAGTATTCCCTGTTTTTCTTGCGGTCGAACTGTTTTTTTACCGCTCCGAGTGAGTTACATTGCATTACCCCACAACGGACTGGAAAGCACCGACCTCTAAAGGTTTTTAGAGTCCTAAACATTTTTAAAGGATATACTTTCCTCTGTTTAACCTGTCATGTGAACACTCTCATTCCTTATATGTGAATTAATGTGACATTTACCATTAACTAATATTTTCTGTGTTTGAACTCTACCGAGTTTTGATATTTACTATTTCACTTTGATATTCACTGTTTTATACTATTGTTATTTGTTTATTTTAATTGATTGTTTTATTATTTTGGTTATGTGAATTGCTGAAAATCATTTATGGTGTTGAGAAAGAAATAACACTGGTTTATTATATTGTAGAGCAATAGACAAAACAAATACATACCTCTTAGTCTGTGAAACAAACGTATACCTACCTTTAATACATACCTTAATATTCAAATTATACTTACCATAGCTCTTTAATTATACTTACTATAGTTCTTTAATTATACTTACTTTAACCCACTTAATCTTTAATTATACCTACCGCAGCTAGTGATATAAACATTGATATAGAACCTAGAAATTAAATGAAACCTCGGATTAATAATCTAAATAGAACTTAAATACCAACTTTGTTACCCCTGAGGACTGAGTACTTGTCACGGTGACAGCTCTGGACCCTTCCCTGTGGGCGTGCCGTTACGTTGTCTGCGTGTCGTTATGTCCATGTTTGTACTTCCGTGGGCGTGGGTCGTCTGTGAGCGTGTTCGTGATATCACCTGTCAGGGTACCCGCGGGTCCTTAAAAAGTCTTAAAATGTCTTAAATTTAGTTTTCCATATTCAAGGCCTCTTAAAATGTCTGGAATTTTATGAGGGGAGGCATTAAATTATTATAAGTGTGTGTTGTTCAGTTGTTCTGGCGCGATGTGAACTTTGCCGAATCTAGCGCTAATGCAGAAAATAACCGCTCCAGGGTCCTAGTGCTAGATTCCTAGCGTTGGAGTATACGGCCTCAACAACGTCAACAATTTTCATTCGCCAACCACCCCACCCCCCCACCCCCCCCCCCCCCCCCGTCAACAATTCTCGTTCGCCACCCCCACCCCCCGTCAACAATGTGGAACACACCTGCATCCCCGGTAATAGTATTATTTTTTCTTGTGAGAGGTATTAAAAAGGTCTTAAAAGTCATTGAATTTGAGATTAAAAAATGTGCAGATACCCTTCCTGTGCCTTGTCCCGAGGTCATGTGGGTCTGTGTAATACACCTATTTAATGTGCGTTCGCGCAGTGTCTTGTGATCGTCTTTGTCTAAAGTTCATGCCCGTGCAAGCATCACGTCAGCGTGCTTGCTCCGTTTGTGCTGGACTTTACGTGTTTGTGTCTGATTAAACGTTTAGTGTGCATCGCAAGACGCTCGTTGTGTCTCCTCCTTCCTCTCACACACCAGCGTCACAGAAAGACGAGCCGTTACAGATGCCTGGATTTGCCAAGCGTGCAAAGGGGAAGAAGAAAAGCCGACATCACCACGGTACTTCCCCAGTGCGGCGGCACGATGTCCCCGTCACCGAGCAGACCATGGAGCAGGACCCGTTCTGCGCGTACATGCTCTGCGCGGCGCAGAATGCGGAGGACGCAGAGACGGCGGAACACTTCCGCCAGACCGCGGTACGCGTGTGGAAGGAGAGAGATCCCCCCGCGTCCGTGGAACTGCCACCCCGTGCAACGGGCAGCTGCGAAAAAGAGGAAGACAGCGTACTGCTCCCGGTCTTCCCCGAGGAGGAGGAGACCGGTGAGCCATTTCTGGTGGGTGCAGGCGCCTTTGCCCTCACCCCTCCCGAGGATGAGTTTGGGGAAGCGGACTCTCCAAGCGAGGAGAAGGACAAGACCTACCCCCCGTCGGAGTGTTCCGAATCCACCATGGACTACGGTAAGGCGGAGGGAGACGACGAGGAAGACGCTCGCTCTCCATCCGTCTGCTCCGCTCCCCCCACGGACAGTGAGGGAGAGGAGGACGACGAGACCTACCCCCCGTCGGTGTGTTCCGAGTCTACCCTAGACTACGGGGAGGGTGATGAGGACACCAGCTCTCTTCCCTCCAGCCACACGTTCTCCGCAGAGCGACACGATGCGGAGGACGACGGCAGTCCTCCCCCTTCCGTATTCTTGGCTCCTACTGTATACTACGGAGAGGGGGAGGACGCCAGCCGCCCTCCGTCCATTTGTTCATCGCCCTTTGGGAGTGAGGTCGAGAGCGAGGGGGTGGACAGCGCCTCGGGACGTTCGGGGAGCACCGTGCACCTCAGGAAGGAGGTTCCCCGGTCCCCCTCAGCGGCGAGCAGCATGGCCTGGTCCCGCTGCCCAACCCCGGAGGAACCCATGTCGCTGGGTCGGGGCGTCTCCGAGAGTGAGGAGGAGATGGAGACGTCCGGGGGCGAGGCGAGGGCATCCCCAGGAACGCAGAGAGGTCCTGGCGTAGCCTGCAGCCCAAGGTGGGTGCGTCAGGTGCCCTTGGAGCCGCCGCGGCCACCAGTCGGCGCGCGGCACAAGGCCAGGACTCCAGTCGCGCCCAGAGGGAGGACCAGAGCTCCTCGAGGGAAGCCACCAGGAGCAAGGGCAGCGGGAGCCCCGAGCAGCGCAACGCGCGAGGTCGGAACCTGAAGACCGGAGGGACTCCGCCGCCCGCTGCGTCTGCGCTCCCAGGAGGGACTGCGACGCCATTTGCGCTTGGGCAGGCAGCCGGAGCGATGCCATGGCTGCCTGTACCCATGTGTTTGTCTATTCCCCTGCGTCTCCCTAATGTCCTTTTCCTGTTTGTTCCTCTTGTGTTCCATGTTCCTGTGTGCATGTGTGTGCTTGTGCCGTTGTTTAATGTATTCTCCCGTCTTCCCAGGGAGGGTATGCTAGAGCTGTTCGCGACGGTTCCCGCCGTCGGGGGTGAAAGCTCTTGGAGGCTCGTGATCCCGGCGGCTCCGGACCTGCCCGTCGGTGTTGGTTCGGGGCTTTCCAGCTGCACGGGACGCTCCGGGAGTAGCGAGCCCCTGGCGGAGGGTTCTGTCACGGTGACAGCTCAGGACCCTTCCCTGTGGGCGTGCCGTTACGTTGTCTGCGTGTTGTTATGTCCATGTTTGTACTTCCGTGGACGTGGGTCGTCTGTGAGCGTGTTCGTGGTATCACCTGTGTCTTGTCCCGAGGTCACGTGGGTCTGTGTAATACACCTATTTAATGTGCGTTCGCGCAGTGTCTTTTGCTCGTCTTTGTCTAAAGTTCATGCCCGTGCAAGCATCGCGTCAGCGTGCTTGCTCCGTTTGTGCTGGACTTTACGTGTTTGTGTCTGATTAAACGTTTAGTGTGCATCGCAAGACGCTCGTTGTGTCTCCTCCTTCCTCTCACACACCAGCGTCACAGAAAGACGAGCCGTTACAGATGCCTGGATATGCCAAGCGTGCAAAGGGGAAGAAGAAAAGCCGACATCACCACGGTACTTCCCCAGTGCGGCGGCACGATGTCCCCGTCACCGAGCAGACCATGGAGCAGGACCCGTTCTGCGCGTACATGCTCTGCGCGGCGCAGGACGCGGAGGACGCAGAGACGGCGGAACACTTCCGCCAGATCGCGGCACGCGTGTGGAAGGAGAGAGATTCCCCCGCGTCTGTGGAACTGCCACCCCGTGCAACGGGCAGCTGCGAAAAAGAGGAAGACAGCGCACTGCTCCCGGTCTTCCCCGAGGAGGAAGAACTCTCTTCGAGGATTTGGGCTTTGGAGGTGTGCTTTGGTGGGTGACGTAAATAAAGGTCTATAAATGTGCTTTATCTCTGCTAATGTGTTCCAACTGCAGAAGGCATCACTCCTGGAGATATTTTTTTCTTCTTCTACTCTAGTAATAATATGCTTAGTACATATTGCAGAGATCATTATCTGCTATGTCAATGTGTTTGAAAATCTGTACAGCTCCATTTTGACATTTTACAACACATCTATTTTTAATGCATCTATTTTGACTCCTTGAATTGAATTGTATTATGAAGTTCCTTCATGGTTGTAAAACTATTTTTCTTTAAATAAGGTGTTTCAGATATTTCATGCTACCATGACTTACATAGGATCCCTTGATAATACAACAATTGTTCGTCCTGTCACATTTTATATCAATGGATTTTACAATATTCCACATGCAAAGTATTACTATATATTTCTGTGTTTTGTGTATACTGTGACTGTTTTAGGCAATTCTTTTGTCATGGGTGTTATCTTACTTGCACGTGTACTACACACAGCAAAGTATGTAGCAGTTTTCCACCTGGCCTTCTCTGATGTGTGTGGAAGCTCAGCTGTCATTCCAAAGTATGTGCTAATGTTTCTGTTTGATAACCAGTTCATATCTTATGAGGACTGTCTGGCAAACATGTTTTTTGTTTTTTTCTTTATGACTCTACAGTCTCTTACTCTGCTTGCTTTGGCTTATGACAGGCTGGTTGCTATATGTTTCCCTCTGAGGTATCATGCTATTGTGACAAAAACATCAATGACTGTGATAATTGGAGTTATATGGGTGATTGGGATGACAATCTTTACTGTACTTGTGGGACTGGTTACCAGACTATCTTTCTGTAGATCTACTACAGTTGACAGTTATTTCTGTGATCATGGTCCAGTCACTAGACTAGCATGTAATGATATTAGTATGAATTACATAGTGGCACATGTAGGTGTTACAACAATACTTTATATTCCATTGTTGTTGATCATTGTTTCCTATATTTGTATTGGGTTTGCATTGCTCAGGATCTCACATGGTGCTAACAGAATCAAAGCTTTAAAGACCTGCACCTCCCATCTTATATTAGTGGCCATGTTTTACCTGCCAATTGTTAGTGTTTATATTACTGCTATTGTGACATATATAAATCCAAATACTAGAATAATGAACTCTGTATTGACACAAACTATTCCACCTATGTTGAATCCCATTATATATACTCTAAAGACTAATGAGATATTGCAGTCTGTTAAAGTTCTTTACAGACGAGCCAAGCTGATCTTTGCAAAAGAAGGTCATACGATTAGTAATGCAATGAAATAATATTAATTTGCAAGGATAGTTTAATTTCAAAGAATAGAATAGAAGAATACAGAGCTGAACAGCTTATATACTACATTCCTTTTATAGATTTACTGAAATCATAATTTCCTTCAACTTGTCTGTCATTGTACCGATATACTGTAGCTTAATTTATAAAGTCTGGGCATATATTAGATCATATTTAGATGCATAGTATACTTACATTGTATGCATAGTAATCATCTGCAGTTTGCTGAATTTTAAATTATGAATAATTTCTCTGATCTGAGAGCATTTTCAATAAAAATAGTGTGGTGTATATACACATAAATTATAATGATAAAGTGGTGCCCTTCAGAGCTTTATTCAGTCCCACAAGGATTTCGCGGGCCTTTTTTGTGATTGTTGCGGGCTAAAATGTTTGATGTTGCGGGTGTTTTTCAAAAAAATTGCGATGCAAGTTGCGGTGTGTTTTTGCTTTTTTTGTGATTACATTGCAATAGGGGGTAAATGTTGTATGGTTTCCTCTATTTAGTAGTCCATTTTAATTGTAAATTGCTGGTGGCAAACATAAATTGTTACCGGGCGGGGTGTAAAATGGATACAAATTAAGTATTATATCGCGACCGATCGATCGCCAGTGGTTGGCGCCAGAGCGAACTAGTAACTCTTTGAATCATAGATATGGATCAGAGATAAATAAACTAGATATTTTTTTCGACATGAGATATGGATGTGTGGCGTGACAGCGTGTGAAAACGGTCAAATGCGTTGGCAACCCTGTTATTTACCCATGTATTTATTGTCCATTTATTTATTTATTTAATTGGATCTCCCTATGGGTATTATGCTTCTTATCCTGTGTTTTACCCCTGGTTTTAACACTTCAAGCAATTATTTTATTTCTCTTACTCGATGTGGTATGAAATAGTTTGGGCAGGAATGATCCCTCTCAAGTTTTTGTATGCCCCGCTCCCTGAAACACAGGTCTTGGGACAGAGAATGCACAATGATCCCTCTCACTTTCTTGAAATGATCCCTCGAAGTGCAACAGCTCGGTGGCAGAAATGAACTTTCCGTCACTTAAAAGACTATGAAAAATCACTTGGAGTGGATGGGCTGGTACTAGAAATGTTAAACTTGTTGGAAATACATGTATGAACCCATCGTTGTGAAACAATAAAACACTGAAAACAAAAAAATCCAGTTTACCCCCACTTTCATGTAGTGTACCGGGATACTGCTTTTCCCGAACTTTTGCCGTTGTTTTCGTTGGCAAGTGTGAAACGTTCGCCTCGCTCATGCTGCTTTCAGTCTACTCCTCTTGAACGAATACACGGAAGTAAGGCGGGAGTTTGTCAACGTCACATCAAGACGACATCAGTGATTGGTCAAATTTGCGGGAACGTTGCGGTGATTGGCTGAAATTGCAACACCGCCCTGAATTCGCGGGGTTTGCTTGAATTTGCCTTGAAGTTGCAAATCGCAACATCGCAAAATTCTTGAGGGTCTGTTTTGTTTAAATAAGTCACAATTTCTATAAATTAGAAATGTGTATAAATTATTCTAGAAGTATTTCTAGAGTACAATGTTTACAACCCCTATAAATATTCCAAAGATCTCTACTGGGTTGTGTTCAGCAGTGCCCTGTGTCAGTTTTTAAAAGTAGCAACATTTTAAGACTCCTTTTTTTGTCCAATGAAACAGCGCATTTTGGGGCAGTCATGGTCTGGTGGGTAGGGAACCAGTCTTGTGACCGGAGGGTCGTAGGTTTGATTCCCAGGCCCGAGGCCATGACTGAGGTGCCCTTGATCAAGGCACCTAACACCAACTGCTCCCTGGGTGCTGGGCTAGGGCTGCTCACCGCTCTGGGCATGTGTGCACCACAGCCCCCTAGTAATCACTAGTGTGTGTGTGTGTGTGTGTGTGTTAACTGCACAGATGGGTAAATGCAGAGGACAAATTTTGATTGAGGTGAAAACCACAATTGACAAATATGGCACATTTACATTTTATTACCCATCAGTGTTGAATATTGTGTTTAGGTAAACATTCCTACCAAACTAAAAGCACAAGCTTCAGTCAGTTCCAAGAAGCATTCAACCAGTGTTGCACAAGAGTCTTGTGGATATGAGCTGACCAATACTAATGCAAAATGTTAAGGAATTCCTCAATCATGTATAAATCTCTGCAAAAGAGATATTTGCCCTCTCTGAGAGTTCCTATCCCATACAAGTGCCAAAAAATTGGTCAAGAGATTTAAATTTTTTCTGGGTAAAGATGATGGCATATATGTAAAGTAAAGTGTCCCATGTCCCAATGGGGACGCGCTCTCATTAACATACACAGTCCAAACCACACAAAACAGTTCCTGACTGTCTTGTGAGTATGGAAAGTAAAGACATTCCTCTGCCATCCTCACCCACAGTCTCCTCTTCATTTATGACACCCCTGTCATCACAAAACAAAGGAACTTTGGCAAAACATAAATTTTCAGAGATCTCCACCTCAGTAGAACAAGTTTTGGTAAGTTTGGTAAGAAATGTGTGTGGAAGAGGTAAGGGAAAATGCAACAATAACAATTCATCAGAATTCATTAATTGTTTTAGCAACCAGCCGGGAAAATCTTTAAAATGGATTTCTTGTAACAATATTATATCTGCATTCAGATCTGCATTTCCTTAAATGCTTAATTTGACTGGGGGGCACGTGTAACAGGGCAGTGGATAAATCCACTTGCAGGTCTGACACTGTATCTAGAGAATAGCAAATGTACAAATTTGATTGGCTGCTACTTAAGCGCTCACCAACTGTGATCGTTTGATGAGTGCTACGGCAATGGTAAGATGCATGTAACCACAGGCGACTCTCCCTATTTGACAGACTGTTTGACCTCTTCGGGTGAGGTAAAGTCATGAAACATGCCGTTATAGGTGTCTGGTGGAGCACTGGAGAAAACATATCATATTTAACACCATCCATAGCGCAAAGCTGTTCCAGAACATTGGTGAACGCTCTGCAAGTAGTAGCCACCTTGACTGTAAAAACAGAAAAGGCAGCAACCACAATAACCGACACTGTGATCTGCTGTTCCCGTCTGGCTTTCTTAACACTAAAATGACTAAACTACAAAATCCTTTGTACAGTAAACCAGCCACACAGCAGCTCACTTCCCCGGTGCCAGCAGGATGTCAGCGCAGTCTTCTTAGCAAACTCTGACCATAACAATGTAAAGTCTCGGGTACGTTTGGTCTTCATATCCTAGAGCTCCTTTTTAATGCTGGTATGGTTGCTTCAGAACAGATCAGAGCTCTGCCACTACAGCACAAACTAGCTTGACCCTCAGCCTCACAGCACCCAGATATACTGTAGGTTGATGTAGAACAGTTCTCTACTGGAGGATTAGGGGTAATAACATGTGAGGATATAGCCTGTAAAATAAGGCCAAACGAACAATGGTGATGGACCCGACTTTTCATTAAATTTAGGAGGCATTACAACACCGAATGTCTAGTTGGCAGAATCAAGCAATATCAGTAACTGAATCAAATAAAAGGAGTTGTAGATTGATTAACACATTAAATTTTAATTTGGCTCTGTGGGAGCAAACCAACATGTGTCTACATCAAGCCAAGCCTACACGGAAATCTGGTGGTGTACTGTTGACACTTGTGTAATAATGCTGTGCAGTGATTGTCCTCGGGGGGCGGAGCCGCCAAGTTGACGTGGCCACTACTCCCCCCCAAAAAAGTTCTTGGGGGTTTTGTGCGGAGTAGCTGGCGGGATCAGTGGAGGGAGGTCGGCTTCCACGGGGCAGGTGCTGACCACACGATGCGCTGTGGCGGCAGGGCTCTGCTCCGGGGGCGTGGTCTTATTTCCCCGGTCTGGTCTACGCCTGGAAGAACATACAGACACAACCGCTTCTCTGTGGCTTTTATTGTGACTCCGCCCTGTCGGAGGCATCGGGAGTTCACAATGGCTTTTGAAAGCCAACCGGGAGCCAAGCCAACGCTCGTCTGCATACTCGTTCCATCAGCCAGCAACTTGTACTACAGGTTGCTCCTCCCTGTAGCATTCACCAAGCCGGGCATACACATAGCGCTTATCAGGGAGCTCATCACTAAAACTAGAAACTGAAAGTAACTTCACTTTGTTTTTAAAGCGACGAGACCCTGTACCCACAGCGCAAGGGGAATTCCTGTCTCTGGTTCGTTCGCGCTGTGATATCGGAGAGTTAAACTGAACTGAAGCAGCCAAGATCTCATCACAACGATTAAACTTACCAGAGTCTCGCTCCCTCGCTGTGTCCTTGTATGGTCGGTTATTATGCAACGATCTGCACGAGGCAGAACAGGGAGGCGGACACAAACGCTGAGGAGAGCGAGATTTATTCAAGGGAATTCCAAAGACGTGGTCATTACAACAGGCATGGGTCATATCGGGTGAGCAGGCAGAACAAGAAATATACATAGGCATAGTAGGACAGGGAAACGAAACACGGCGGGGAAACACAGAACAGGCAGGAATACTCAAAAAGGAAAACAATACTCACAACTAGGACACACAACAGGGATATCAACAGGTACGAGAAACAAACTAGGCATAGAAACAAACAGATAGTAGCACAAAGGGCTAACAGCACAAAATAACCGACAACTGACTAGGGGAACACAAGGACTATAAATACACAAAACTTAACTAGGAACAGGTGATAACAATGACGACAAGGGCGTGGTAGACAATGGGAAACCAGGGCAACAGACAAGCAGGGCGGGACTAACGGGCAAGTAACAACACAGACACGAGGGAACAGGGAAACCAGAGTGACAGCTAGGAGAGGGGGCGTAGCCCTACGTGACACCAATTGGAGGGAAATGCCTTAACTTTGAATATATGTCGGCATGACAGCAAGTCCCTCCCTTCTCGCAACACCCTTGGATCAATAATAAAACTAAGTAACTTAGTAAGGAATGTTGAAGTGGAAGTCGGAATTAGGAGTTGGAAAGAAGTTCCTAAGACCATAGAAGTAGCATTAGAATGCATATCTGGGCCGACACAAAATAGCTAAACGTAAAAACTAAGACGACACTAAATTACTAAACACGAAACAGTAGTACTAACATGAACGCGAGCATGAACCAGATGAAAGGGTATTTAACAAAAATGGCCAAGCGTAGAAACTAAGAAGACACTAAGGCCCCGTCCACACGACGCCGGAGGTTTTTAAAAACGGAGGTTTTTGTCTCCGTTTTCAAAAATATCTCCGTCCACACGATCAGCGTTTTCAAAAATATCTACATCCACACGACGCCGGAGGTTTTTAAAAACGGAGGTTTTTGTCTCCGTTTTCAAAAATATCTACGTCCACACGACGCCGGAGGTTTTTAAAAACGGAGGTTTTTGTCTCCGTTTTCAAAAATATCTACGTCCACACGACACCGGAGGTTTTTAAAAACGGAGGTTTTTAGCCTCCCGTCCACACGAAAACGGCATTTTCGGTCACCGAAAACTGAGGTTTTTGAAAACGCCTTCCAAGGTGGAGACTTTTGAAAACTCCGGTCTCGGCGTATTCGTGTGGACGGGGAAAACGCATGTTTAGGAAAACGCTGACGTCACATAGTGAGTCTGCGCATGTCTTTTTTTTAATTACATTCGCTCAGCTTGTTCAGCATGGATACGCAGCTGATACGCAGCCGTCAAACGCTGCAATTAACATGCCAGCCCAGTAGAGGGCGATCGTACTTCCCACAGAATGACATCAAAACACTTGAAGAATCAAATTAAATCAAATATATTTGTATAACGCTTTTCACAACACACGTTGTCCCAAAGCGCTTTACAGGATTTACAAAGTTAACAATAATGTAGCGTGTAGTGCGGATGATTGATTCAGGGAACGAGCCATTTTGAATACTTGCTTTCTTTATTAGAAAGCAGCCCTGTTTCAACACAACGGGTAATGCTTGTGAACTCGGACTTACACATACATTGAATGGGTGCGGGGTATCGAATGAGTACGAACACACGGGGGTGGTAGGTTTGACAAGCACATTAAAAACACTCATACATACATCGATTAGAAGCTTACATTGTACAGACACATTCATCACATAGCACTTTATCACAAGCACATTACAGACATTATAACACTAAACTTAGCGACCAAATATGACACGAAAGGGATTATGGGAACGATTTGAAAAAACTGAACGCAGCGCATTTAGGCACCTCCACTGTGTTATGTAATGCGAAAGTAACATTAAATTAAACTGTACACATGTTAATAATCCGCCAATTGCAGTGACAACGAAAGCAATCACGGAGCTGTCCATGCTAAACAAGCTGAACGAATGTAAACAAAAAAAGACATGCGCAGAATCCCTATGTGACGTCAGCGTTTTCCTAAACATGCGTTTTCCCCGTCCACACGACAACGCCGAGACCGGAGTTTTCAAAAGTCTCCACCTTGGAAGGCGTTTTCAAAAACCTCCGTTTTCGTGTGGACGGGAGGCTAAAACGGAGACAAAAACCTCCGTTTTTAAAAACCTCCGGTGTCGTGTGGACAGAGATATTTTTGAAAACGGAGACAAAAACCTCCGTTTTTAAAAACCTCCGGCGTCGTGTGGACGGGAGGCTAAAACGGAGACAAAAACCTCCGTTTTTAAAAACCTCCGGCGTCGTGTGGACGGGGCCTAAATTCCCAAACACGAAACAATAGTACTGACATGGAATGCAAGCACAAACCAGATGTAAAGGTTTTTAACAAAACAGCTAAAGCTATACAAATATACACAAATAACAGAACTCAGGAACACAATGAAGTTCACAAACAGACGATGACCAACAAAGACAAGGAAGAAATGCGGGGTATAAGTAACCAGACTAACAAGGGATAAAACAAGACGCAGGTGATCGTGATGGCTAGGAACAAGGAGGTTGAACAGGGGCGTGAAAATAAAAGTAAACAAAAACACTCATTGGAAGGAAAAAGCACAGAAGAAGGGAATTGACAGGGAGGTGATTGACAGCGGGATGGGGCTACACGTTACACATATAATACAGTTTATCCTCTCTTCGAGGGTTTGGGCTTTGGAGGTGTGATTTGGTGGGTGACGTAAATAAAGGTCTATAAATGTGCTTTATCTCTGCTAATGTGTTCCAACTGCAGAAGGCATCACTCCTGGAGATATTTTTTTCTTCTACTCTAGTAATAATATGCTTAGTACATATTGCAGAGATCATTATCTGCTATGTCAATGTGTTTGAAAATCTGTACAGCTCCATTTTGACATTTTACAACACATCTATTTTTAATGCATCTATTTTGACTCCTTGAATTGAATTGTATTATGAAGTTCCTTCATGGTTGTATAACTTTATTTTTCTTTAAATAAGGTGTTTCAGATATTTCATGCTACCATGACTTACATAGGATCCCTTGATAATACAACAATTGTTCGTCCTGTCACATTTTATATCAATGGATTTTACAATATTCCACATGCAAAGTATTACTATATATTTCTGTGTTTTGTGTATACTGTGACTGTTTTAGGCAATTCTTTTGTCATGGGTGTTATCTTACTTGCACGTGCACTACACACAGCAAAGTATGTAGCAGTTTTCCACCTGGCCTTCTCTGATGTGTGTGGAAGCTCAGCTTTCATTCCAAAGTATGTGCTAATGTTTCTGTTTGATAACCAGTACATATCTTATGAGGACTGTCTGGCTAACATGTTTTTTGTTTTTTTCTTTACGACTCTACAGTCTCTTACTCTGCTTGCTTTGGCTTATGACAGGCTGGTTGCTATATGTTTCCCTCTGAGATATCATGCTATTGTGACAAAAACATCAATGACTGTGATAATTGGAGTTATATGGGTGATTGGGATGACAATCTTTATTGTACTTGTGGGACTGGTTACCAGACTATCTTTCTGTAGATCTACTACAGTTGACAGTTATTTCTGTGATCATGGTCCAGTCACTAGACTAGCATGTAATGATATTAGTATGAATTACATAGTGGCACATGTAGGTGTTACAACAATACTTTATATTCCATTGTTGTTGATAATTGTTTCCTATATTTGTATTGGGATTGCATTGCTCAGGATCTCACATGGTGCTGACAGAATCAAAGCTTTAAAGACCTGCACCTCCCATCTTATATTAGTGGCCATGTTTTACCTGCCAATTGTTAGTGTTTATATTACTGCTATTGTGACATATATAAATCCAAATACTAGAATAATGAACTCTGTATTGACACAAACTATTCCACCTATGTTGAATCCCATTATATATACTCTAAAGACTAATGAGATATTGCAGTCTGTTAAAGTTCTTTACAGCCGAGCCAAGCTGATCTTTGCAAAAGAAGGGCATACGATTAGTAATGCAATGAAATAATATTAATTTGCAAGGATAGTTTAATTTCAAAGAATAGAATTTTCAAAAGTACAGAGCTGAACAGTTTATATACTACATTCCTTTTATAGACTTACTGAAATCATAATTTCCTTCAACTTGTCTGTCATTGTACCGATATACTGTAGCTTAATCTATAAAGTCTGGGCATGTATTAGATCATATTTACATGCAAAGTATACTTACATTGTATGCATAGTAATAATCTGCAGTTTGCTGAATTTTAAATTATGAATAATTTCTCTGATCTGTGAGCATTTTCAATAAAAATAGTGTGGTGTATATACACATAAATTATAATGATAAAGTGGTGCCCTTCAGAGCTTTATTTAAATAAGTCACAATTTCTATAAATTAGAAATGTGTATAAATTATTCTAGAAGTATTTCTAGAGTACAATGTTTACAACCCCTATAAATATTCCAAAGATCTCTACTGGGTTGTTTTCAGCAGTGCCCTCTGTCAGTTTTTTAAAGTAGCAACATTTTAAGACTCCTTTTTTTGTCCAATGAAACAGCACATTTTGGGGCAGTCATGGTCTGGTGGGTAGGGAACCAGTCTTGTGACCGGAGGGTTGTAGGTTCGATTCCCAGGCCCGAGGCCATGACTGAGGTGCCCTTGATCAAGGCACCTAACCCCAACTGCTCCCTGGGCACTGGGCTAGGGCTGCTCACCGCTCTGGGCATGTGTGCACCACAGCCCCCTAGTAATCACTAGTGTGTGTGTGTGTTAACTGCACAGATGGGTAAATGCGGAGGACAAATTTTGATTGAGGTGAAAACCACAATTGACAAATATGGCACATTTACATTTTATTTTATTTTTAGTGTTGAATATTGTGTTTAGGTAAACATTCCTACCAAACTAAAAGCACAAGCTTCAGTCAGTTCCAAGAAGCATTCAACCAGTGTTGTACAAGAGTCTTGTGGATATGAGCTGACCAATACTAATGCAAAATGTTAAGGAATTCCTCAATCATGTATAAATCTCTGCAAAAGAGATATTTGCCCTCTCTGAGAGTTCCTTTCCCATACAAGTGCCAAAAAATTGGTCAAGAGATTTAAATTTTTTCTGGGTAAAGATGATGGCATATATGTAAAGTAAAGTGTCCCATGTCCCAATGGGGACGCGCTCTCATTAACATACACAGTCCAAACCACACAAAACAGTTCCTGACTGTCTTGTGAGGATGGAAAGTAAAGACATTCCTCTGCCATCCTCACCCACAGTCTCCTCTTCATTTATGACACCCCTGTCATCACAAAACAAAGGAACTTTGGCAAAACATAAATTTTCAGAGATCTCCATCTCAGTAGAACAAGTTTTGGTAAGTTTGGTAAGAAATGTGTGTGGAAGAGGTAAGGGAAAATGCAACAATAACAATTCATCAGAATTCATTAATTGTTTTAGCAACCAGCCGGGAAAATCTTTAAAATGGATTTCTTGTAACAATATTATATCTGCATTCAGATCTGCATTTCCTTAAATGCTTAATTTGACTGGGGGGCACGTGTAACAGGGCAGTGGATAAATCCACTTGCAGGTCTGACACTGTATCTAGAGAATAGCAAATGTACAAATTTGATTGGCTGCTTCTTAAGCGCTCACCAACTGTGATCGTTTGATGAGTGCTACGGCAATGGTAAGATGCATGTAACCACAGGCGACTCTCCCTATTTGACAGACTGTTTGACCTCTTCGGGTGAGGTAAAGTCATGAAACATGCCGTTATAGGTGTCTGGTGGAGCACTGGAGAAAACATATCATATTTAACACCATCCATAGCGCAAAGCTGTTCCAGAACATTGGTGAACGCTCTGCAAGTAGTAGCCACCTTGACTGTAAAAACAGAAAAGGCAGCAACCACAATAACCGACACTGTGATCTGCTGTTCCCGTCTGGCTTTCTTAACACTAAAATGACTAAACTACAAAATCCTTTGTACAGTAAACCAGCCACACAGCAGCTCACTTCCCCGGTGCCAGCAGGATGTCAGCGCAGTCTTCTTAGCAAACTCTGACCATAACAATGTAAAGTCTCGGGTACGTTTGGTCTTCATCAGTCCCCCCAGGATTTCGCGGGCCTTTTTTGTGATTGTTGCGGGCTAAAATGTTTGATGTTGCGGGTGTTTTTTTTATAAATTGCGATGGAAGTTGCGGTGTGTTTTTGCTTTTTTGTGAGTACATTACAATAGGGAGTAAATGTTGTATGGTTTCCTCTATTTAGTAGTCCATTTTAATTATCTATTTACCTATTTATTCAGGGTTGCCAACTTTTCAAGATCGCTTGAAGTGAGATTTGAACCTTTTGGGGGGGGGGGGGGGGGGGTGGCGAACATTAATTGTTGACGGGGAGGGGGGGCGGGGTTAGCGAACGTAAGTTGTTACCGGGCGGCCTGTAAAATGGACACAAATTAAGTATTATATCGACATCGATCGCCAGTGGTTGGCGCCAGAGCGAACTAGTAACTCATAGATATGGATCAGAGATAAATAAATTTTATCTCTGACTTTAAACTTAATCTCAGTTCAAAGTTTAAACTTATAAACTTTATCTCAGACCCTCGCCGCTTGCGTGCGCTGCAGTGACTTCGCGGGCTACCGTTGCATTGTGGGGAATGTAGTGTTTGTGGGTGCAAAACACCATCGGGCGGCTGTGGCCTGCGGGCCGGTTCTAATAGTAATTAAATATCATCCAGGGGGCCATAGATAATCAATTCGCGGGTCGGATCTGGACAGTTTATCCCCGTTTTCATGTAGTGTACCGGGATACTGCTTTTCCCGATCTTTTTGCCGTTATTTTCGTCGCTCATGCTGCTTTCAGTCTGCTCCTCTTGAACGTATATACGGAGGTAAGGCGGGAGTTTGTCGACGTCACATCAAGACGACATCAGTGATTGGTCAAATTTGCGGGAAAGTTGCGGTGATTGGCTGAAGTTGCAACACCGCCCTGAATTCGCGGGGTTTGCTTGAAGTTGCGTTGAAGTTGCAAATCGCAACATCGCAACTTTCTGGAGGGTCTGCTTCATATCCTAGAGCTCCTATTTAATGCTGGTATGGTTGCTTCAGAACAGATCAGAGCTCTGCCACTACAGCACAAACTAGCTTGACCCTCAGCCTCACAGCACCCAGATATACTGTAGGTTGATGTAGAACAGTTCTCTACTGGAGGATTAGGGGTAATAACATGTGAGGATATAGCCTGTAAAATAAGGCCAAACGAACAATGGTGATGGACCCGACTTTTCATTAAATTTAGGAGGCATTACAACACCGATTGTCTAGTTGGCAGAATCAAGCAATATCAGTAACTGAATCAAATAAAAGGAGTTGTAGATTGATTAACACATTAAATTTTAATTTGGCTCTGTGGGAGCAAACCAACATGTGTCTACATCAAGCCAAGCCTACACGGAAATCTGGTGGTGTACTGTTGACACTTGTGTAATAATACTGTGCAGTGATTGTCCTCGGGGGGCGGAGCCGCCAAGTTGACGTGGCCACTACTCCCCCCCAAAAAAGTTCTTGGGAGTTTTGTGCGGAGTAGCTGGCGGGATCAGTGGAGGGAGGTCGGCTTCCACGGGGCAGGTGCTGACCACACGATGCGCTGTGGCGGCAGGGCTCTGCTCCGGGGGCGTGGTCTTATTTCCCCGGTCTGGTCTACGCCTGGAAGAACATACAGACACAACCGCTTCTCTGTGGCTTTTATTGTGACTCCGCCCTGTCGGAGGCATCGGGAGTTCACAATGGCTTTTGAAAGCCAACCGGGAGCCAAGCCAACGCTCGTCTGCATACTCGTTCCATCAGCCAGCAACTTGTACTACAGGTTGCTCCTCCCTGTAGCATTCACCAAGCCGGGCATACACATAGCGCTTATCAGGGAGCTCATCACTAAAACTAGAAACTGAAAGTAACTTCACTTTGTTTTTAAAGCGACGAGACCCTGTACCCACAGCGCAAGGGGAATTCCTGTCTCTGGTTCGTTCGCGCTGTGATATCGGAGAGTTAAACTGAACTGAAGCAGCCAAGATCTCATCACAACGATTAAACTTACCAGAGTCTCGCTCCCTCGCTGTGTCCTTGTATGGTCGGTTATTATGCAACGATCTGCACGAGGCAGAACAGGGAGGCGGACACAAACGCTGAGGAGAGCGAGATTTATTCAAGGGAATTCCAAAGACGTGGTCATTACAACAGGCATGGGTCATATCGGGTGAGCAGGCAGAACAAGAAATATACATAGGCATAGTAGGACAGGGAAACGAAACACGGCGGGGAAACACAGAACAGGCAGGAATACTCAAAAAGGAAAACAATACTCACAACTAGGACACGCAACAGGGATATCAACAGGTACGAGAAACAAACTAGGCATAGAAACAAACAGATAGTAGCACAAAGGGCTAACAGCACAAAATAACCGACAACTGACTAGGGGAACACAAGGACTATAAATACACAAAACTTAACTAGGAACAGGTGATAACAATGACGACAAGGGCGTGGCAGACAATGGGAAACCAGGGCAACAGACAAGCAGGGCGGGACTAACGGGCAAGTAACAACACAGACACGAGGGAACAGGGAAACCAGAGTGACAGCTAGGAGAGGGGGCGTAGCCCTACGTGACACCAATTGGAGGGAAATGCCTTAACTTTGAATATATGTCGGCATGACAGCAAGTCCCTCCCTTCTCGCAACACCCTTGGATCAATAATAAAACTAAGTAACTTAGTAAGGAATGTTGAAGTGGAAGTCGGAATTAGGAGTTGGAAAGAAGTTCCTAAGACCATAGAAGTAGCATTAGAATGCATATCTGGGCCGACACAAAATAGCTAAACGTAAAAACTAAGACGACACTAAATTACTAAACACGAAACAGTAGTACTAACATGAACGTGAGCATGAACCAGATGAAAGGGTATTTAACAAAAATGGCCAAGCGTAGAAACTAAGAAGACACTAAGGCCCCGTCCACACGACGCCGGAGGTTTTTAAAAACGGAGGTTTTTGTCTCCGTTTTCAAAAATATCTCCGTCCACACGATCAGCGTTTTCAAAAATATCTACATCCACACGAAGCCGGAGGTTTTTAAAAACGGAGGTTTTTGTCTCCGTTTTCAAAAATATCTACGTCCACACGACACCGGAGGTTTTTAAAAACGGAGGTTTTTAGCCTCCCGTCCACACGAAAACGGCGTTTTCGGTCACCGAAAACTGAGGTTTTTGAAAACGCCTTCCAAGGTGGAGACTTTTGAAAACTCCGGTCTCGGCGTATTCGTGTGGACGGGGAAAACGCATGTTTAGGAAAACGCTGACGTCACATAGTGAGTCTGCGCATGTCTTTTTTTTTATTACATTCGCTCAGCTTGTTCAGCATGGATACGCAGCTGATACGCAGCCGTCAAACGCTGCAATTAACATGCCAGCCCAGTAGAGGGCGATCGTACTTCCCACAGAATGACATCAAAACACTTGAAGAATCAAATTAAATCAAATATATTTGTATAACGCTTTTCACAACACACGTTGTCCCAAAGCGCTTTACAGGATTTACAAAGTTAACAATAATGTAGCGTGTAGTGCGGATGATTGATTCAGGGAACGAGCCATTTTGAATACTTGCTTTCTTTATTAGAAAGCAGCCCTGTTTCAACACAACGGGTAATGCTTGTGAACTCGGACTTACACATACATTGAATGGGTGCGGGGTATCGAATGAGTACGAACAGACGGGGTGGTAGGTTTGACAAGCACATTAAAAACACTCATACATACATCGATTAGAAGCTTACATTGTACAGACACATTCATCACATAGCACTTTATCACAAGCACATTACAGACATTATAACACTAAACTTAGCGACCAAATATGACACGAAAGGGATTATGGGAACGATTTGAAAAAACTGAACGCAGCGCATTTAGGCACCTCCGCTGTGTTATGTAATGCGAAAGTAACATTAAATTAAACTGTACACATGTTAATAATCCGCCAATTGCAGTGACAACGAAAGCAATCACGGAGCTGTCCATGCTGAACAAGCTGAACGAATGTAAACAAAAAAAGACATGCGCAGAATCCCTATGTGACGTCAGCGTTTTCCTAAACATGCGTTTTCCCCGTCCACACGACAACGCCGAGACCGCAGTTTTCAAAAGTCTCCACCTTGGAAGGCGTTTTCAAAAACCTCCGTTTTCGTGTGGACGGGAGGCTAAAACGGAGACAAAAACCTCCGTTTTTAAAAACCTCCGGTGTCGTGTGGACAGAGATATTTTTGAAAACGGAGACAAAAACCTCCGTTTTTAAAAACCTCCGGCGTCGTGTGGACGGGAGGCTAAAACGGAGACAAAAACCTCCGTTTTTAAAAACCTCCGGCGTCGTGTGGACGGGAGGCTAAAACGGAGACAAAAACCTCCGTTTTTAAAAACCTCCGGCGTCGTGTGGACGGGGCCTAAATTCCCAAACACGAAACAGTAGTACTGACATGGAATGCAAGCACAAACCAGATGTAAAGGTTTTTAACAAAACAGCTAAAGCTATACAAATATACACAAATAACAGAACTCAGGAACACAATGAAGTTCACAAACAGACGATGACCAACAAAGACAAGGAAGAAATGCGGGGTATAAGTAACCAGACTAACAAGGGATAAAACAAGACGCAGGTGATCGTGATGGCTAGGAACAAGGAGGTTGAACAGGGGCGTGAAAATAAAAGTAAACAAAAACACTCATTGGAAGGAAAAAGCACAGAAGAAGGGAATTGACAGGGAGGTGATTGACAGCGGGATGGGGCTACACGTTACACATATAATACAGTTTATCCTCTCTTCGAGGGTTTGGGCTTTGGAGGTGTGATTTGGTGGGTGACGTAAATAAAGGTCTATAAATGTGCTTTATCTCTGCTAATGTGTTCCAACTGCAGAAGGCATCACTCCTGGAGATATTTTTTTCTTCTACTCTAGTAATAATATGCTTAGTACATATTGCAGAGATCATTATCTGCTATGTCAATGTGTTTGAAAATCTGTACAGCTCCATTTTGACATTTTACAACACATCT
Organism: Brachyhypopomus gauderio; assembly: GCF_052324685.1. Lineage (NCBI taxonomy): Eukaryota > Metazoa > Chordata > Actinopteri > Gymnotiformes > Hypopomidae > Brachyhypopomus > Brachyhypopomus gauderio. The sequence continues at coordinate 20,459,757 of NC_135220.1, read as the reverse complement.
ATTTTTAATGCATCTATTTTGACTCCTTGAATTGAATTGTATTATGAAGTTCCTTCATGGTTGTATAACTTTATTTTTCTTTAAATAAGGTGTTTCAGATATTTCATGCTACCATGACTTACATAGGATCCCTTGATAATACAACAATTGTTCGTCCAGTCACATTTTATATCAATGGATTTTACAATATTCCACATGCAAAGTATTACTATATATTTCTGTGTTTTGTGTATACTGTGACTGTTTTAGGCAATTCTTTTGTCATGGGTGTTATCTTACTTGCACGTGCACTACACACAGCAAAGTATGTAGCAGTTTTCCACCTGGCCTTCTCTGATGTGTGTGGAAGCTCAGCTTTCATTCCAAAGTATGTGCTAATGTTTCTGTTTGATAACCAGTACATATCTTATGAGGACTGTCTGGCTAACATGTTTTTTGTTTTTTTCTTTACGACTCTACAGTCTCTTACTCTGCTTGCTTTGGCTTATGACAGGCTGGTTGCTATATGTTTCCCTCTGAGATATCATGCTATTGTGACAAAAACATCAATGACTGTGATAATTGGAGTTATATGGGTGATTGGGATGACAATCTTTATTGTACTTGTGGGACTGGTTACCAGACTATCTTTCTGTAGATCTACTACAGTTGACAGTTATTTCTGTGATCATGGTCCAGTCACTAGACTAGCATGTAATGATATTAGTATGAATTACATAGTGGCACATGTAGGTGTTACAACAATACTTTATATTCCATTGTTGTTGATAATTGTTTCCTATATTTGTATTGGGATTGCATTGCTCAGGATCTCACATGGTGCTGACAGAATCAAAGCTTTAAAGACCTGCACCTCCCATCTTATATTAGTGGCCATGTTTTACCTGCCAATTGTTAGTGTTTATATTACTGCTATTGTGACATATATAAATCCAAATACTAGAATAATGAACTCTGTATTGACACAAACTATTCCACCTATGTTGAATCCCATTATATATACTCTAAAGACTAATGAGATATTGCAGTCTGTTAAAGTTCTTTACAGCCGAGCCAAGCTGATCTTTGCAAAAGAAGGGCATACGATTAGTAATGCAATGAAATAATATTAATTTGCAAGGATAGTTTAATTTCAAAGAATAGAATTTTCAAAAGTACAGAGCTGAACAGTTTATATACTACATTCCTTTTATAGACTTACTGAAATCATAATTTCCTTCAACTTGTCTGTCATTGTACCGATATACTGTAGCTTAATCTATAAAGTCTGGGCATGTATTAGATCATATTTACATGCAAAGTATACTTACATTGTATGCATAGTAATAATCTTCAGTTTGCTGAATTTTAAATTATGAATAATTTCTCTGATCTGTGAGCATTTTCAATAAAAATAGTGTGGTGTATATACACATAAATTATAATGATAAAGTGGTGCCCTTCAGAGCTTTATTTAAATAAGTCACAATTTCTATAAATTAGAAATGTGTATAAATTATTCTAGAAGTATTTCTAGAGTACAATGTTTACAACCCCTATAAATATTCCAAAGATCTCTACTGGGTTGTTTTCAGCAGTGCCCTCTGTCAGTTTTTTAAAGTAGCAACATTTTAAGACTCCTTTTTTTGTCCAATGAAACAGCACATTTTGGGGCAGTCATGGTCTGGTGGGTAGGGAACCAGTCTTGTGACCGGAGGGTTGTAGGTTCGATTCCCAGGCCCGAGGCCATGACTGAGGTGCCCTTGATCAAGGCACCTAACCCCAACTGCTCCCTGGGCACTGGGCTAGGGCTGCTCACCGCTCTGGGCATGGATGCACCACAGCCCCCTAGTAATCACTAGTGTGTGTGTGTGTTAACTGCACAGATGGGTAAATGCGGAGGACAAATTTTGATTGAGGTGAAAACCACAATTGACAAATATGGCACATTTACATTTTATTTTATTTTTAGTGTTGAATATTGTGTTTAGGTAAACATTCCTACCAAACTAAAAGCACAAGCTTCAGTCAGTTCCAAGAAGCATTCAACCAGTGTTGTACAAGAGTCTTGTGGATATGAGCTGACCAATACTAATGCAAAATGTTAAGGAATTCCTCAATCATGTATAAATCTCTGCAAAAGAGATATTTGCCCTCTCTGAGAGTTCCTATCCCATACAAGTGCCAAAAAATTGGTCAAGAGATTTAAATTTTTTCTGGGTAAAGATGATGGCATATATGTAAAGTAAAGTGTCCCATGTCCCAATGGGGACGCGCTCTCATTAACATACACAGTCCAAACCACACAAAACAGTTCCTGACTGTCTTGTGAGTATGGAAAGTAAAGACATTCCTCTGCCATCCTCACCCACAGTCTCCTCTTCATTTATGACACCCCTGTCATCACAAAACAAAGGAACTTTGGCAAAACATAAATTTTCAGAGATCTCCACCTCAGTAGAACAAGTTTTGGTAAGTTTGGTAAGAAATGTGTGTGGAAGAGGTAAGGGAAAATGCAACAATAACAATTCATCAGAATTCATTAATTGTTTTAGCAACCAGCCGGGAAAATCTTTAAAATGGATTTCTTGTAACAATATTATATCTGCATTCAGATCTGCATTTCCTTAAATGCTTAATTTGACTGGGGGGCACGTGTAACAGGGCAGTGGATAAATCCACTTGCAGGTCTGACACTGTATCTAGAGAATAGCAAATGTACAAATTTGATTGGCTGCTACTTAAGCGCTCACCAACTGTGATCGTTTGATGAGTGCTACGGCAATGGTAAGATGCATGTAACCACAGGCGACTCTCCCTATTTGACAGACTGTTTGACCTCTTCGGGTGAGGTAAAGTCATGAAACATGCCGTTATAGGTGTCTGGTGGAGCACTGGAGAAAACATATCATATTTAACACCATCCATAGCGCAAAGCTGTTCCAGAACATTGGTGAACGCTCTGCAAGTAGTAGCCACCTTGACTGTAAAAACAGAAAAGGCAGCAACCACAATAACCGACACTGTGATCTGCTGTTCCCGTCTGGCTTTCTTAACACTAAAATGACTAAACTACAAAATCCTTTGTACAGTAAACCAGCCACACAGCAGCTCACTTCCCCGGTGCCAGCAGGATGTCAGCGCAGTCTTCTTAGCAAACTCTGACCATAACAATGTAAAGTCTCTGGTACGTTTGGTCTTCATATCCTAGAGCTCCTATTTAATGCTGGTATGGTTGTGTTGCTGGCCACAGGCCTAGGGGAACCTTGGCCAGGCACAAGATGACGTCAACCCCTGGGATGACATTATGATGGCGTTATAAGAGCCGTTTGCTCACTCCCTTCCTCGTTCTGTCTTTCTTTCTCTCTCTCCCTCTCTCTCTCTCTCTCTCTCTCTCTCTGTGGTAACGAAGGGAAACAGCACAACAGTGGAGTTGCGTTTAGCCTGTGGCATAAGGTTTATTCTGACCTTTTTGTATTTTTTAAACTAGCTTTTAACAATTCACATTATACACATTACTCTGGAATAAACATTCTTACATTAATTAAATCACAAGTTACAGTAATAATAATAATAATAATGATGACAATAGCTAACTCGCCTTCTACTAATGGGCAAATGTAGTAACACAGCATACATACAGCAATAGAACCACCATTTTGGTATGATCATTGTTACTACAAACTAGTACAGTCCCACTGGCTCAGCATTACTTCAACCCGTACACAGAACAATTATTTACGGACCCAATTTCCCTTTATATTGAACACCAGTTTATTCAACCAGAAGAGAGATATACATGTATAGCTTAGTTCTTAAGAAATGTAATTCTTCACTGGCTACCAATGTTCCTTTGCTAAACCTAGCTAGCTAGCTACGTCACTTTAAACTTCAGCGACGTCTGCAAGTAGTAGCCACCTTGACTGTAAAAACAGAAAAGGCAGCAACCACAATAACCGACACTGTGATCTGCTGTTCCCGTCTGGCTTTCTTAACACTAAAATGACTAAACTACAAAATCCTTTGTACAGTAAACCAGCCACACAGCAGCTCACTTCCCCGGTGCCAGCAGAATGTCAGTGCAGTCTTCTTAGCAAACTCTGACCATAACAATGTAAAGTCTCGGGTACGTTTGGTCTTCATATCCTAGAGCTCCTATTTAATGCTGGTATGGTTGCTTCAGAACAGATCAGAGCTCTGCCACTACAGCACAAACTAGCTTGACCCTCAGCCTCACAGCACCCAGATATATTGTAGGTTGATGTACAACAGTTCTTTAGTGGAGGATTAGGGGTACTACCATGTGAGGATATAGCCTGTAAAATAAGGCCAAACGAACAATGGTGATGGACCCAACTTTTCATTAAATTTAGGAGGCATTACAACACTGATTGTCTAGTTGGCAGAATCAAGCAATATCAGTAATTGAATCAAATAAAAGGAGTTGTAGATTGATTAACACATTAAATTTTAATTTGGCTCTGTGGGAGCAAACCAACATGTGTCTACATCAAGCCAAGCCTACACGGAAATCTGGTGGTGTACTGTTGACACATGTGTAATAATGCTGTGCAGTGATTGTCAATGGTTCATTTACTTCTGTTCATTTCTAAATGGTCTGTATGTGGCCGGAGTCTTTCCCTTGTACAAGTGCGTTCCCCCCGCACCGCTGAGGTGTGTGTTGCTCATCACTCCACATCGTGTGAAGTAAATGCAGAGATGGTCCTGAGGTTTCACTCATGCATTTATTGTAGTGCTCTGCATTGTAAAATACACATATATATGAGTATATAAAATACCAAACATGAGTTGGTGTCTGAGGGAAGGTACTTTGTAGGTACATTGAAATTACACTGGGTTAATACAAATACACACACACACACACACACACACATCAAATTTATTAACCAATGGAGGCCTGGATTTGGAGCCACACACAAAAGTAGAGTGGAAAAACACACTACAGGCTGATCCAACTTTGATGTAATGTCCTTAAAACAAGTCAAAATGGGGCTCAGTATTGTGTGTGGCTTCCACATGCCTGTATGACCTCCCTACAATGCCTGGGCATGCTCCTGATGAGGTGGCGGATGGTCAAATCAAATCAAATCAAAGTTTATTTGTATAGCGCTTTTCACAACACATGTTGTCACAAAGCGCTTTACAGGATTTAAAAGGTTAACAATACTATGGGTCCAGAACCCTAATGAGCAAGCCAAAGGCGACAGTGGCGAGGAAAAACTCCCTATGATGGTGGGGGGATGGGATCTCCTCCCAGACCTGGACTAAAGCATCCGCCAACTCTTGGACAGTCTGTGGTGCAATGTGACGTTGGTGGATGGAGCGAGACATGATGTCCCAGATGTGCTCAATCGGATTCAGGTCTGGGGAACGGGTGGGCCAGTCCATAGCTTCAATGCCTTCATCTTGCAGGAACTGCTGACACACTCCAGCCACATGAGGTCTAGCATTGGAGGAACCCAGGGCCAACCGCACCAGCATATGGTCTCACAAGGGGTCTGAGGATCTCATCTCGGTACCTAATGGCAGTCAGGCTACCTCTGGTAAGCACATGGAGGGCTGTGCGGCCCTCCAAAGAAATGCCACCCCACACCCTTACTAACCCACTGCCAAACCGGTCATGCTGAAGGATGTTGCAGGCAGCAGATCACTCTCCACGGCGTCTCCAGACCGTGTCACGTCTGTCACATGTGCTCAGTGTGAACCTGCTTTCATCTGTGAAGAGCACAAGGCGCCAGTGGTGAATTTGCCAATCCTGGTGTTCTCTGGCAAATGCCAAGTGTCCTGCACGGTGTTGGGCTGTGAGCACAACCCCCATCTGTGAACGTTGGGCCCTCATACCATCCTCATGGAGTCGGTTTCTAACCGTTTGTGCAGACAGACACATGCACATTTGTGGCCTGCTGGAGGTCATTTTGCAGGGCTCTGGCAGTGCTCCTCCTGTTCCTTCTTGCACAAAGGCAGTGGTAGCAGTCCTGCTGCTGGGTTGTTGCCCTCCTACGGCCTCCTCCACGTCTCCTGGTAGCGCCTCCAGCCTCTGGACACTACGCCGACAGACACAGCAAACCTTCTTGCCACAGCTCGCATTGATGTGCCATCCTGGATGAGCTGCACTACCTGAGCCACTTGTGCGGGTTGTAGAGTCCGTCTCATGCTACCACGAGTGTGAAAGGACCACCAACATTCAAAAGTGACCAAAACATCAGCCAGAAAGCATAGGTACTGAGAAGTGGTCTGTGGTCCCCACCTGCAGAACCACTCCTTTATAGGGGGGGTCTTGCTAATTGCCTCTCATATCTACCTGTTGTCTATTCCATTTGCACAACAGCAGGTGAAATTGATTCACAGTGTTGCTTCCTAACTGAACAGGTTGGTTTCACAGAAGAGTGGTTGACTTGATATTGTGTTGTTTAAGTGTTCCCTTTATTTTTTGAGCAGTGTGTGTGTGTGTGTATATATATATATATATATATATATATTAGTGGTGGCCCGTTAACGGCGTTCGTTAATTTGATACTCTTATCGGGCGATATAAAAATTATCGCCGTTAATCTATTCTTAAAGTTCGGTTGGGAACGGGGTCAAAATGGGTAAGCAAACTATGATGACTTTCAACTTGATAGTTTAGCTCGGCTGTATTCCTAACCAAATTGCACAGTAGGGGAGAGAACGAGTTTTCAAACCTGTGAATTACAAATCGTACATGTGTTTACATGGATGCATTGCAGTCACGAAGTCGCCAGGTTTGCTTCATGGAAAGTGTTACCGGAGTGGAGCTCGGAGCGGTCGTTTTCTGCATGGTCCTAGCGCTAGATTTGTCGCTATTTAAATATTTCTTTTTAACCGTTAAAACTGCAGAGGACCAAAACCGGCTTTTGAAAAAGTGTCCCCCCAAATTACGTCTGTGAGGTTAAATGTACTAAATGTTGGCTTACATTTCAAATATCATGTTTAGCTGAATAAACATGTTATCAACCAGAGTTGTATAATCCAGGTTCAGAAAGTAAAAGTCCTCACCAGGATTTTGCTCAAGCTTGCTTGAGCAATGCCTTATCTCTCTGAGGTAGTCTTCAATGTTGTGGTCGCGCTTCTCTGGATCAAAGCGCTCAATGTCTTTGGCGAGGGCGTCCAGCTGCTTCAGGCGTGGGGCCTCACTAGGTTTTGGTTCTCGGGCAAAGCTATAGTGATGTGGCTCGTACCTGCCACGCTGAGGAGACTGGAGGATGCGTCTGTCATATCTGTCATGGTGCGGGGGCTCTTCTCTTTCCTGGGAGTAGTCATCAAGTCCATAGTCTCTGTAGTCCTGGTAGGGAGGTCTGGAGTGTGCAGCTCTCCACACCTCTAGGAGGCCCTTCCGCTGTTGGTCAGCAAAGCGAACTTGTTCCTGGTGCTGAGCGTCAGAGCGGTAGGAGCAGCGAGTTGACTCTCGTCGTGGGGGTGAGAAGAAAAAGGGGGACATGAAGGAGGAGTAGTGCTGACGCGTAGTTCGGGGTCTCTCAGGCGCGTGGCGGGACGTGCGAACCCTGGAGGGGGTTCGGGGAGCCCGTATTGGGCTGAGCTCTTCAGGGTGTTCCTCCTCTGAGTCATAACCTGAAGTGTGGTGGCGTGGAGCAGTACTTGGTACTGCTGGCCGTGGCGGACTGAGGCGTAGGCTGGGTTGTCTGGTACCCAGTGGCGGACTTAGCAATTTGGGGGCTCAAGGCGAATTTAGCTAGGGGGCCCATCAACATTAATATGCGAGAAATAAGTTCAGGTTCACACTACATGATTTTAGGCTGGTTTTTCAGTCGCCAACTGTTTTTGTAGATCGCCGACAGAAACTGTGGTCGGAGGCAAATCGGGGATCATTCGGCGCTCGCTCAGTCGTGTAGTGTGAACTGCTGAAAGACGCTCGCCGAGCTGTCGCCGAGTGGTCGCCAACTCATCACAGACGACCGGCAGATATCTAGCATGTTTAATATCTAGCATGTTTCATATCTAGCCCAGTCGGCGACTGTAAGTCAACAGCAGCATCTAGCTTCATACAGCGAGATGGTATTGGCTCCAGGGGAGGCACGACATGGCCATCTCTGGGGTTCTGGGAGCGAAGGGACATCCTGCTGACTGCCTCCACTATGGACCTCACTTCCAGGTCGCTCTCACCTCCCGAGCCGGCATCCTCCCGCCTCTGTCGCGCACTGGTTAGGTCATCCACCTCCTCCTGCAGGGCATCTAGCTCCATCCTGGTTTTCTTGTGGAAGAGCAGGAATATTCGACCAATGGCCTCCTGAATGTTGACCTCAGAAGCTTGCTGGATAAAAGCCACCATTTCACCTATCTTCCTCTCACAGTCCTCCCTGGAATATTGCTGGATGCTGTTCTCCTCTTCTTCAGGCAGCCGGATGAGTTGGCTGATCAGGTTGGGAAGGGAGATGTGAGGGGGTTGCTGGGGTTGCTCCCCAGAGTTGCGTCGGGATGCTGATGCTGTGCTCATTCTCAGGCCTATGACTAGGGCTCAGTTTTCCTAGGGGCAAGCAGGCTATGCACTGTACTCAAAGTGTATAGAACCAGCACTAAGCCTTGACTAGGTCAAACGACAAGCATGTACTCAAAAGGAATATGAAGCTAGCAGCAAACCTCAGATGGGGACCAGCAATGTACTCAAACGGGGTAGGACGTTAGCAGCAAACCTTGAATATATCTCAAATAGAAACCACAAGCAATGTATTAAAAGGGAATATGAAGCTAGCACCAAGCCTTGACTATATCAAATAGGGCAACAAGCGAGGAGCAGCAACTTCTGCAAACCCAATGTACTGGAGCGGCTAAGGGATCTATTCTAGTTATGGCAAGGGGGGACTACAGTTAGCACACGCGCTAGCTACCTCCAATGATGTGTACCAGCATTAAATTCTACTCAACAGGAGCAAGCAACCGAACTTTCAGTTAGGTGAAAAGGCTACTCTGAATTCAATCAAGATCGGTATATCAAAGCATCAATGCTTATTAGTATAACAGTTAATTCATTACCAGTCAATGGTTACTGAATAACAACACCCCAGATGTGATCAATAAGAGTCCTAATTAATATGAGTAGACAGTAAAAGTGGTTGCTCATTAATTAACAATGATCAAATTAGAGTATGGTTAGTTGTTATTCTTAGGGAAAAATGTATTAAGTGATGTATTATGTGTTGAAATTACATCTAGTGTTATCCGATATGGATGAGTGTATATGAAACAAAACCTTTGCCCTTGTATACACCTTTGTTTTTAGATTTTGGCTCCACCTAGTGGCGGGATGGGTGTATATACCTTTAACTATGCGGTTGTTACTGAACAGTCGTTGTCGCGGTTACAACTGAAGCCAAGCAACTATTCCTCACACAGGGCACCAATTATGTAGGTGCTGGCCAAATTTATTTAGTAATCAGTCTCATAAAATTACCTACGAAATGGTGGGAGTTCAGACCGTGTCAAATTTACCCAAATTTTATATAAATTCATTTAACTAAGGTCGCCACTAATTGTGGTCAACTCCCGTAGCCCAAATTGTTTGATTAACAAACTATAAATCTGAAGGTTACAGTTCAAATAATAGTTCTGGCTTCAGGTTGTAACAGAGAAACAACGACTCAAACGACAGCATTTAAACATAAAACATTTATTAATCACAAAGCATAATAGTTAAAAACATCACCAACAAAGGGGGCAACAGGGTAGGCTAGTGTGTGTGTGTGTGTATGCGTGCGTGCGTGGATGTGTATTCGAGTGCGCGCGTGGGTACGTGCGTGTGGACGTGCGTATGGGGGAGGAGATCCTTTAGACAAAGAGAAACTCGATGGCGCGAAAACCAAACCGAGCTCCCACTACAGTCACGAACACAACGCAAATTTACTCTAACTAACTAAGGCACGGTTTCGTCAGTCACTGTACAGCCCCAACGAGCGTATAGTGGGACACACGTTTAACAAGTACACGAGGAATCGGATATTAACTATGAAATAAAGGAATCAGTGTGAATAACCGAACAAGTTTAAACAGAATACCTATTTAAGCTTTAAACGGAATATCTCTTTAAGCCTTAAACAGAGTACGGTTTAACATGAATGTGATTATAAACACCACTGCAAACAAGCATTCACAAAATATCGATCTAAGCACACAGAAAAGAGTAAAACAAGATATTGTTCTAAGTCTGCCCAGATGCACAGTCTTCCTTTGAGTTGTTCAGTCCGCGGCCCGTGCAGTAGGCCAGGTAGCCTCTTGAGGAGGACTCCTTCGTGCGCTTTTGAGGAGAAGGTTCCGCTGGATCGCGTTGCTCCGTCCAGGGGAAGCTGTGGTGGCCGTTCGATCGGCGGTCCCTCTGTGGTCCGTTGTGTGGTCGCGCTGCACCGGGTGGTGGCTTCACAGCACAGGTCGGAGGAGGACCGTTTGCTGCAGCTCCCGATCTATCTCCCCTTATCGCCTTACTCCTGGCGCGTAGCCTGGCGCCTGTTTGTTTGTTCCAGTGTTTGTAAGTCTACCCGTATGTCTACCTAACCCCTTTTTCCCTCTCGTTCCTCTTTGTGTTAATGTACCCGTGTGTGTATTCGTATCTGTTCCGTTGAATGTGTCTAACGTTCTTCCCCGGTCTTCCCAGGGAGTGTGTGCTAGGCGATTCGTGATGGACGCTTCACCAAGGGCAGTCACCTCCCAGACGCAGGACTGAGCGCATCGGATCCGCCCATCGTCGTGGGTTCAGGGCACTCTGTCCTGTTGGCACCCCGGGACGGGTAGTGCCCTTGGAGGGGGCGTCTGTCACATTGAGGACCCCGGCCCCTCCCCTTTGGGCGTGTGTATACGTGGTCCACGTGCTTTGTCTGCGTCTGTGGAACTCTGTGGTGAAGGCTATGTCGTGTGATAATGTGTATCACTTGTGAATCGTCTCGTAATCACATGGGGCTAATGTGGTTTGTCTATTTAATGTGCGCTCACGCAGTGTCCTGTGCTCGTCGTTGTCTAAAGTCTACACGTCTCAGTGTGTATGTATAAGTGTTCCGTGTGCGCTATTGCTCAATTCCTATTTAAAATAAAAGTGACGTCAGTCTAAAGGAGGATTCAGTGTCTCATCCTTCGCCACGACCCAATCGTCACACCACTGATATCAGCCGTACACTGAAGAGGGCACATGTTAGAGAAGGAGCAGTGCCACAGATTTTCAACCTTCCAGACTATATTATTAATAATAAATATTTTATTATATTATATATTTTATTATACGTTGATGAAATTCTGTAGCCAATGAGAAGTGGCTGCAATAAATTATTTTGAAAATTGTATATTTTGTGTCAGGTCAATTTATCTATGTATTTGTGGGAAACTGAATTGTGTAAGCTCTTTTCTGCTACTTGAAGGTAAAAAAATCTGACAAATTTTGTCATAACTTTCAGATTCAAACTCATTATTTTCTCTATCATAATTTCACAATTAATTTCACCCACATTTAGCCATGTAGTGCTCAAAGATGCTCCTTCACACTGATGCCATCTCATATTATACTTGAACATATATAAGAGGTATTGCACTTAAAGAATTTATGAAAACTACAGCTGTAACGGGGAGAGTTGACAAATAAAAGAGATAATATAACGTTGCAAGGGAAGGGGGTGACGCAAATGCAAGACAAGCTAATTTATTAAATAATAAAAACCACGATAACAACCAGAATCCAGAGAAAACAGAACTAAGAAACATACAAGCCTTACTTAACAACGTACTTAGGGAGAATACTAAACGAGAACTAAAATACAAACGACACAACGCAACAAGCAACAAGGAAGTTAATCATAAACGCTAGGGAAGGATACAACTGTGACGGGTAGGCTAGACAACCGGGAGACGTGAACACAGGAGAACATAACAACTAACAAACCAAATACACATGAGATGTAATGAAATACAGGGGCAACGGAGTACTAGAAACGCTAAGGCATACGAACCACAAACAGACAACGAGAGAACGAACATCAACAACACTGAGGACGGGGAACATACACAAGGAATACAAGCGCTAGACACTGGGAAAGATAAACCAACACACGGAGACTAGGAGAAACCAAACGAGAGGAACAGGACTATACCAGGAGATACAGAGGAGAGGCGAGGGGTACCGTGCAGGGAATGACCGACAAAGGAGTGAAACACTCGGGGATCTTTATACACAGGGACAGGACGGTGAAACAAGATTCAGGTGCACGAGACTGACGATGAGGGCGTGACAAACAGAGGGAGGAATGAATGGGAGCGGGGAGCTAGGCGGGACCAGGGAGGGGGGCAGGGCTAGACGTGACAGATAAACTCATAAATTTGACTTTCAATATCAGAATTGTGATCATAATTAAAACTTATCAAAGTTATTTATTTACAACTTTTTTTACCATAATTATGATTGAATATCAAAAACATGACATACATGTGTTATTTAGTTTTAGCCAGGTGAAAGAAAAGGGCTTTATGCAGGGTTTTGTTAAAATTTTACCTAAATTGAAAACTTCCCAGACTGCTTATAAATTTATCTCTTGGGATAATACAAAGTTTTACATATCACAACATCGGCAATATTCTCACCTTTAATTTAAGCCATATTTTATCAAAATCGGATAAGAAATAAGGGCGCTAGGACTGTTTTTGTGATAGATGGATGCACATCCCACATAGGAACTATACTGCTTTGCTGACATGACTCAATTCATAGTAATGGCGCCGAGGGCGGCGCATCGCTAGCTATAGCGGCAACAGGCGATGTCCAATCCAGTAATATAGATCAATGGGGGGGACAACCGGGTCTGTTGTCCCGGGCCTCAGAGCCAGGAGGGCCCATCAAAGAGCCCAGCAATTTATTTTTTATTGAAAGTCTATAATTTTTAAATAATCTTGAAATCTTTCATTAATATAACATTCTGTACTCAAAATAAGTTCAATAGCTAAAATATATATGTTTTTTACCTATCTGCATATTTTCCATTAAGTGCATACACCCCCGCCTACCACTGAAATATGGTTTGATCCAGCACCGACCGTAACCGGCTGGTACCCGCCCAACAGCGGGAAATACAGTGGTGGATAGTTAAAGTCAATACAGAAATCTGGAGCGCAGAAAAGAAAGGAAAAACATTTACCTGACGAATTTTAAAGTTGCATTGTGTTCCAGGTTTGAAAAGAGCTGGAATTTAGTACTTGAAAATGCTTGAAATTGTAACTACTTCGTTTCACAAAAAATAGCTATCTGACTAAACAGTTCTCTTGTATTACGTTCTTGTAATTCGTTCTTGTAAAAAGTCTTGTAGTGTAACTTTTCGATTACTTTTAAAAAGTAATGTAACTATTTACTTTTGGATTACTTTTTGATTACGTTAAGGTTTAAATGAGTATTGACCCATGTTCAACATAAAATTTTTGAGAACTGACAATATGAACCTTAAAAGAGTACTAAGCTGAGAGGGAATTGCTGACAGGCAATCACAGGAGGTCCACAAGAAGAGATGCCTGCACCAGGCATGTAAGATTCTCAGACTCCTGTCATCAGGCCATACTCTTTTCTGCTCCTCTCCCAGGCTCTACCATTTTCACTGTTTGCAGACTAACACAAGCAGGTTCAGAAACCACTTCTTTCCCACAGCGGTTACCTTATTGAACTCTTTCCAAAGAACATTCTTTCCTTCCCCTCTATTCATACCTTACCATCCACACATCTGTACAGTGTTCCTCTTCAATTCACATCTGTATAGCCCTATCTACAGTGGTATAGGATAATCTGTATATTATCTGTATGATTCCGTCTGTTTATCACATTTATTTATACCATGCTATTTTTCTTTGCCCTGTACATTGTACTGCCATAACTACATTACACATACCCTACATGCATTTCCCTAGGTAATTTATCTATTCTGCACATATCTATTAACCATCTTTACTTACACCAGCTGTAAATAACTGTATTTTATCTCTAAATACTGCATTCTATACAATCTGCACGTATTGCACTTGATTAGATACCAAACTGCATTTCATTACTTCATACAAATTTAATTTACATGTATTGCTTGTCGAACAGTAGGTCTAAGATAGGTCCAATGATACCAATTGGGTAGGCTAGGTTGTGTCATAGACATCGACAAACGTTTTTCCAACACCAAATATTTGATACCTTCTGTTATTGTCTGTAATAGTCATGTATGATTCCAACGAATACCTGTTAAGGACTTTAAACAGTTAATTTGGTTAGCCTGTAAATCAAGCTAGCATGCTAAAGGACAAACACATTCAGGTGAATGGTAGTAGCTAGCCCAGCAGATAGCTAAAATATGAGCGCAAAGCAAAAAAAAAAAAAAAAAAAAAACATCATTAAATATTTCACAAAGGTTTTTGTTTATATTTTTAAATGTAACTAAAATTGTAATTCTTAATAAAGCACTTTGTAGACACCCCCGGACAATTAAAAAAATTATTCTTAAAATCTCCGTAAATGCACTGGATTAGCATTACCATAAACTCCATTTTAGTACAAGCTAACCGCATCACCGTACTCAATTGGCCGTGTAGCCTAACCACTCGACTTACTTTTACATTAAAGGAAAAAATACATCCAAAACGCTGAATACACATCTAACAATGTTTTTACACGGCACAATTCATACCCGTACCTCTCCTTTCACTACTTAATGCAGCCTGAAGGAGCGAATCAATGAAATGCATATAGCTCTTAAAGAGACAGTACAACATTTTGAAGCCAAATTATGTTACTCTTTATTAAAACTTTGTTTGTCACAAATAATGGGACAATTGGCTTTGGATGTGTGAATATGGATTACGTAATTAATTATAGGTCAGTTATAAAAGAGCTTGGTCTCTTGTTCCGGCTGCAGAAGATATTGTAACATTCACCTGAAAGAGGTCTCTTTATACTCTACTATAGTAGTACTCTACTATACTATTTGTAATATGTATTGCAGAGAGTATCATTTGTTATTCATTCACTGTATGTTTTAAAATCTTACATATCTATTTTAATAATTTAAATTGTGAGATAAAGTTAATTGCTCTATAACCATATTTTTCTTTCAGTATTTCACGTGAACATGACTTACATAGGATCCCTTGATAATGCAACAATAATTCGTCCTGCTACATTTTACATCAATGGATTTTACAATGTTCCACATGCAAAGTATTACTATATGTTCCTATGCTTTGTTTATGCTGTGACTGTTTTAGGAAATTCATTCGTAATGGGCGTTTTATTCCTGGAACGGACTTTACACACAGCAAAGTATATAGCTGTCTTCAACTTGGCCTTCTGTGATCTGTGTGGAAGCTCAGCTCTCATTCCAAAGCATGTGGAAATGTTTCTTTTTGATAACCAGTACATATCATATGAGGACTGTCTGGCTAACATGTTCTTTGTTAGTTTCTTTATGTGTCTGCAATCTTTTAGTCTACTTGTTTTGGCTTATGACAGACTGGTTGCTATATGTTTCCCTCTGAGGTATCATGCTATTGTAACAAAAACATCAATGACTATGATCACTGGCACAATATGGGTTATTGCGATGACTTTCGTTGCTTTGCTTGTGGGGCTGATTACCAGACTGTCCTTCTGTAGATCAACTACAGTTGACAGCTATTTCTGTGATTATGGCCCTATCTATAAACTAGCATGTAATGATAATACCATGAATTACATAATGTCATATGTCGGTACTGCTGCACTTATTTGTATTCCATTGTCACTCATAATTCTCTCTTATGCATGTATTGGCTTTGCATTGCTCAGGATCTCACATGGTGCTGACAGAATTAAGGCTATGAAAACCTGCACCTCTCATCTCATATTAGTGGCCATTTTTTATATCCCAATTACTACAGTTTACATTACTGCTCTTACAACATATATTCATCCGAATATTAGGATAATCAACTTTGTCCTCACACAAACTATTCCACCTATGCTCAATCCTATTATATATACTTTAAAGACAAGGGAGATTCTGCAGTCTATTACAGTACTCTACAAACGGTCTAAAATGAAGTCTACAGTGTCAGTGGCAAACAATGTGAATAAACACAGTAGATACTGTCTTGCAAGAAAGAAAAGAATTCTTAGTTGTTCTTAACTGAACATCTTTAGAGATCATCAGCATAATGACTGCTACTTACTATATATGGCTTGCCACTTTACTGTGATTCACTATTGATTAAGTAACTTGATTAAACATATTAAACTAATTTCATCATTTATTTAATCAAGTAAAGATGTTGTGTTTAACATCTATTAAAATCCAATTTCCTAATAATTTCTAATAAAAATTCTAATAAATGAGATAAAAAATTAGTTCAATTTTTGGATTGTGCTTGTACAAGCCACATACCCTAAAATTTTGTAACTTTCCCAAATAATCAACATACATGGTTAATGTTCATATTTAAAATAGAATCCTTAATTTAAACACAGTTTGTGTATGCACATTTTAGCAAAGATGTAGTTGAAACACCTAAATACAATACTTAGCATTTCTACATAGCCTACATCAGGCTATATACTGCACATTGGTTGACACCAATAAACAAAATATGGAAATACTTTGTATTTGGTATTCAATGATAGCTACACCCTCTAAAACCTATGCACGTATCTCACTAATAAAATACCATTATTTAGAAGGCCATTTAGCTTCTATGCTTTCTTTGAAGATTTTCAAGTATCACAAGCAGAGGTGTATAATCCAGGTTCAGAAAGTAAAAGTCCTCACCAGGATTTTTTTTCCTGGATTGTGTTGATTCCACTAATTTTACCTGGATTGCACTAATTAGAAAATCTAGCTAGCTTGAGCAAAATCCTGGTGAGGACTTTTACTTTCTGAACCTGGATTATACATGTCACGTCCAGCCCCTCCCTCCTCCCTGGTCTCGCCTAGCTCCCCGCTCCCATTTGTTCCTCCCTCTGTCTGTCACGCCCCCCTCGTTAGTGCCCACACACCTGAGTCTCGTTTCACCGTCTTGTCTCTGTGTATAAAGAACCCCGAGTGTTTCATTCCCTTGTCGGTCATTCCCTGTATGTGAGTCCCTTGCTGTTCCTCTGTTTTGCCTGATGGTCTGTTCGTGTTATGGTTCTTGCTCCCTCTCTGTTTTGTTTTAGCCTTGCTTGTTTTGATATTCCATGTTCAGCGCCTATGTCTTCCTTGTATGTATCCCTAGTCTTTTGTAATCTTTAGTAGTTTTATGTCTCATTGGTTACTCAGTTAAAGTTGTACTGTTGTGCTTTAGGTTTTCTTGTGTCTCGTTGCCCCGATACTCTTTACTGCTTGTGTGTTTATGGTTTGTTAGTTGTGTATTCTCATGTATGCATGTTCCTAGTTGTGTAGCGTACCCTTTAAGTCAATGTTCCTCTCCCCGGTAGTTTGCATAGCTCCCTCTGTCTTCTGTGTCTTTATCGTGTCTGTTAACC